>NW_007577867.1:628138-743221 GCF_000690725.1 Stegastes partitus | reverse complement strand
GGGGAGAACATGCAAACTCCACACAGAAAGATCCCAGGCGTCCAAACTGGGATGCAAACCAGGGATTGTCGAGCTGTGAAGCAACAGTGCTAACCACCTTGCAGCCCTGTATAAGCACTAGTATTGGAAAAACTCCAGACATGACATTGTAATAATTGATTTTCCACAAAATATGTTCCTGTTCAGTGATCTGGGCTCATGTGTAATACAAATAAATAATGTAAAAAGGTCACTCAGTAAATATACTTGACAACACACAGGGGCTTGAAGTAGCACCAACACTCCATACCATAAAAACATGCCTGTATATAGCGCTGTAAAGTGGAGAGAGACTCTATAACCCACAATATGTGATAAAAAAAAAAAAAGAAAGAAAAAAGAAAAAACAGGGATAAGGGGGAAATTCTGCCCCTCAACTTAACAACCCTACACAGCAGCTCCCTTAAAGCTGTAACCCAGATAAACAAGACTGGTCTACAACACCACCAAGAGACTACCCAGCTCCACTGAAAAGTTTGCTGTGATGGAGTCAGTGTTTTGTATTCTAAAAGTCAAATTAAAAAAAAAAAAAAACAACTTTGAGTGTAGTCTGAACTACAGTGTGCTGCTACATTTATAAGAAATCCTCTCGAAGGCTGCCAGTGTACCCACAGTCAGTGGAGTCACTCCAATAAGAGTCTCTTATGGCACCATGAACAGAAGCTTGGCTCCACTGACTTGTGCTTTCCAGATAATTAGAATTAAATGTCCCACGACAACAAGTGCACCATATGAGGTTTCATTCCAAAACAAAAATTCTACAATTTGTATAAACTGACTCCTTGTTAAATGATGGATTGTACTAAATGAGTTTTTCTCTAAAGGCCAGAAAGTTTTCTGTGAGCACTACACAAAAAAAGTGTAACTCCATCCCAGAGCATATGAGAGAACTAAACATATTTCTGTTCGGAGCTCATTTAAGCCTCCGAACTCCAAGCAGTTTCTGGTGTTTTTTGCTCTTGTCACAGTTTATTTGGTGTGGGCTCATTTTTTTACTGCGATATTAAATCCTGCTCCTCAATGGAAACAGCACAACAACGACTAGCAGCATGACACAGTCATAATGTCATAAATCATTCAAGAAGGAAAAACAAATGGTACATTTTTATTATTATTTTACAATAAATACATTTGAATTGATATGTACAAAATTGTCCAAGTGTCCACAGGTGTTACCAATACTGGAGAAGATTGGTGGCTCTACATACTATAAATATTTTACTGCTTACAGTTTTAAATGTTTTCATACTTGTCTTCTCTTTGCCCTGTAGAAGCAAAGTCACTGATTGTTTGTCAAGTGACTGCTGGTCAGAGCTGAGTCAGTTTCAATGAGTAAAGCAGAATTTCTTTTTTCTTTCTTTCTTTTTTTTTAGAATCTGATTAAAGCAAACAGTTCATTTTTGGGATTTTTTTAGATGAGACAAGCCAAGTGGTTTTGATTAAATATCACAATTTTAAGGCTAGCTTTAGTTTTGTTTTCAGAGTCAATGGCACTTCATAGATGAGTATTTAAGGACCACCGGGAAGGTCAACATCCAACAATTCTGTTTTTATAGTTTCTGGCTCTGATAAATCATATAATTATGGAGATTTTTTTAAAAGATCACATACTTTTCAAACCCGTAGATTTTAGAATTCAGTGGGTTGAAGGAGTGGTTAGTTGTCAGTGTCACTTGTCACTGCACCTTTCTGTTAACATCTTCATGTCTGCTCACTTGGCTACGGCCAGTTTGTCCTACATCCATGTACCGTATTATTTAAAAAGCATTTTTTGTGCCAGTGATATATATTTTTTTCACATATATTTTGCCTTCACAAATGTTTATATTAGTTCCTTCTTGTTGGTACCATGTGGATTAACATTATTATTTCCTTTTCCATTTTCTTTGCATCCTGTCCGTTTTGTTTAGCACCTGACAATATAGCACCACAATACAATTACTGACATGATATCTTTACTAGAATTGATAACTTTTGAGTTTCGTAAATGCATTCTGGAACAAAACTGTTTGTCCTTGTTTATTGGAGCATCTGCTTTTAAATATGATATGTTTTCAACAATCCAACAAAAGCTCTTTATATAACTATGATGAAACTCTTAAGGAGCTCAGATTTTATATTGCTTCTCCATTTTAAGTGCTGTTCAGCTCCCGCTAAGAAGACACGCACGGAGTAAAACACTAGGAATTGTATCTTGGGACCTTATAATCTGATCAGTGCACCATATGCATATCCCCACTATAATGCTGGTAAGATAAAGCAGACTGTCACTCCACTCTGCCTTAAGAGGCTTTTAAAACTTTAGGTGGCTGCACTTTCCCTTTTGCTATAAGTCTTGTTCCGGGGTACAAAACTAGATTAAAGAATAAAATCCTGTGTGGTGTAGTTTGTGTGCACATTCAGGGTTTATCTGTTGGAAGCAGCACCTAACTTGATCCGAAAAACTGCTCCTGTGAACATCTGAATGGTCCCAACGTCATAGTTCTTGAATACATTTGCGCTGAACCACATGTGGTGACAGAGACCGTTTGATTGAAGAGGCAGCAGAGACAATAAGAGACAAATGAGTTGTCAAGCAAGACAGTTTGATTGTCTGCTTCAAAAGCATGTTTTATAATGTGTGATTATAGGGTGGACAAGTGGCTGCAGAAAATGTTGTGCAAGCAGAGGCTTTCCGTGAAAACAGACAGCATGTGTACGAGGTGTGCCTATTAATTACTAAAGCTCTAATTCAATTCTATTTATTCCAATTTTATTCAACTCATTTTATTTGCGTGGATTGAAACTTTCAGGGATTGTTTGTGCTTGGCCATTTGATCAGCGTATGCCACATGATTAGCCTTTCATAAGCCCATCCTGGTGATTTCATAGCCACACCTTGTGAACACATCATGAACAGGCTGCTGGAGTGCCAGTGAGCAACACAATGAACCTTTGTCTTTTTCAGGTAAGTGAAATCTAAATGTCTACTGTTTTCATAAGACCTGCTCCACACGTCCAACACTCACACAGCAAACTACTGGCTTTACTGGGAGGGAAAATATCTATATTTAATTTGAACTACACATTTAATTTGACTGAGCAGGGCCTTCTCATTAGGATGGTGATAGATATGAATAAAAAAGGTTAATGAGGCTACATCAATAGACAATACTTGATATTGGTTTTACTACTATGCATTTGTCTCCTGCAAGAAACGCTAACCAGCCATGGAGGAAGTCACGTAGATTGAACACCTACAGTAAACATTTAAAAATCCACCAAATGTTTCTGGGTGTTACTGAGGTCATAGTGGGTGCTGGCGGTGGTGTTTAACGTAGCATTGCATTTATAATGTCCCTAATATTTTGTTATTTGATAATACATTCATAAATTTTAGTCTTTAAGATGTCAGAAAATAGCAACAAAAAAATGGCACTTCAAATTTTAGAATTGCTTGAGCTGCAAGGTGAAGCGGTGGTTAGCATCGTTGCCTCGCAGCAAGAAGGTCGCCGGTTCGTATCCTGGTTAGGATACCCAGGATCTTTCTGCGTGGAGTTTGCATGTTCTCCCCGTGCAGTGTGGGTTCTCTCTGGGTTCTCCGGCTTCCTCCCACAGTCCAAAAACATGTTGAGGTTAATTGGTGATTGTAAATTGTCCGTAGGTGTGAATGTGAGTGTGCTTGGTTGTCTGTCTCTAAGTGTAGCCCTGTGATAGACTGGTGACCTGTCCAGGGTGTCTCCTGTCAGCGATAGACTCCAGCCCCCCGTGACCCTAGTGAGGATTAAGCGGTGTATAAATAATGAATGGATGGATAAAATTGCTTGTGTAGTCCAACCAAATTGTAAACCCAAAAGACAGTATTATCAAATTACACAAGAGAAAACAAAAAAATCCCACAGTCTGCAAGCTACAACTAGGAAACTGTTGCATTTGCTTGAAAATTCAGCTTAACAATTAAACAATTATCAAAATATTTGCAGGTTCAGCACTACAGTGAAGTGCACCTGCAGAGGAGCCATCTCACACTATGATCCTCTGACAAGCTACATGTAAAGTGACTCATTTTAGTGCCTTTACTGGCATCCAACACTGCGATTGGTGATTTAAAAAATCAACAGGTTGATCAAACATGTCACTAATATTATCAGAGATGATGATGAAACTAAAAAATATGTTTCAAAAAATCACATGCATGTCTTCTCTTCAGTATAATTCTTCTAAATGACAATTTAGTCTAAAATAACTTAACACATAAAAGTAAACATGTAATGCAGGTTTAAACTGAATCCACACTTTAAAAATATTTTCAGACCAATACCTGAATGATTACAATGCATATTTTTTGGATGCTATAATAGACATGATTCGTTTTATCCATTGATGTCTTCCTGCTGGATGGTGAAGAAGAAGCAGGCCACCTTCCCCTCCTCCCCCCTCTGTCCTGTGGAGTGTCAGTGTGGGTGCTGCTGGTTTGGCTGGTGAGCAACAGGACGAGGTGAGGCACAGGTGACCACAGCATCTGCTCTTTCTGGGCTTTGTTCCATTTCAATCTCCACTACCCTCCTCAATCTCTAACTAGTTTCAGAAACGATAACTAAAGCTTGCATTTTTGCCGTTTCTCTGTGCGTTCGTTATGACGTAGCCACGACTGTGTGTCCCGAATTAGCCCAAACCATCTGGGCAGATGGGTGAGGGAAGGTGAGGCCGTTAAGGAGAAATGGGAAGTTGCCCAACATGGAACGAGTTCTGGCTTGAAGCCCTTTGGCTCGATGAGAGAAGGCAATAAAGGTGGCGCGCAGCTGAGCCAACAGCTGACAGGAACAGGAACCAATGGCTGGCCAAGGTCAGTAAAAACAGAGCACACACACACATACACACTCCCATCGACATGGGGTGAGGGTGTAACAGCACACCACGGTCAAAAAACACAGGTGAATGATACTGTTGTGACCCAGCACTCGACGGGTGTCTGAGATCTAACGACCAGAGAGCAGAAGGACAACACTTGTGTGTCTGTGCATTAAGTTGTGTGTGAGAGCTGGCATCTGAGACAGTCTTGTAATCACTGTAGCAGCTATTGTTGGCAGCCGTCACAAGGCCTGACACTAGGTAGTGTCCACACACACATATAAACACACACAGACACAGCAGATAAAGCCGTTCTCAGTGCGCTTGGTTCATTCAAGGCTCCCTCTTCTGCCAAACTAAGCACCTCTTTCTTTTATCTGATCCTTCTTCTTTCATGGGTTAAAAATTAATTAAAAACAAAACAAAAGACAGATAGACAAGGACAGATAAATTGGTTGTGTCTGAAATCACCCACTACACCCTATATAGTGCACTATAGGTGTTCGCCATTTTGTAGTGCTGCCTGAATGTTAAGTTAAAAATGTTACACCCTGTATCGTGCACTCAAAATATCCCACAATGCACCGTGAAGAGTAGTGATGGTCACTAACCAAGCAATGTGGACCATCATGCATTGCATGAAGGTGATGTGAACAAGACAAACGAGAGCATGAAAACTTCTCATTAAAATGTAAATAATATCCTGTTTATGTTTTTGTTAAATTTTATTTTACCAGTTTCTTAGCTACGCAATAAACTGTGAATTTGATGTGTTTGCACTACGCTGCTATGGCACAAATCACAGCTAGCGAGCAATGTAATTAATAGCTCGAGTAGTGCCCCAAATGTTACTTTGCCGAGGTGCTCCCTACATAGTTCACTATGTAGTGGACCCTATAGTGAGTTGGGAGTGAGTGGATGATGTCAGACACAACCATTGACAGATGTTTGCTTAACAGTTTACCATCCCCTCTTTACCTCTTTACCTCTCACTATTTGTATATAACCTTAAACATTCTTTAATGTAGGGATGCCCGATATATCAGTGACCACATCGGTATTGGCCGATATCAGTGTTTTTTCCAATATGTTGGTATCGGTCCGATGAACAAATTTAGCCGATGTAAAAACCGATGATTGTCTAACATTAGCGCCTTTGTCTCTACATCTGATATTGCTGCTAATTCACAGATGTTTTTACTTAAATGTTCCTGGACTTGAGCAGTAAATATGTTAAAACATGTTTAAATATATTTTACTTTTGTTACATAACAAAGAAGACTATGTGTTCTACTCTGGTATGGGCTTCTTGTGAATAGTTTTCACGTTCTCACAGTGCTTACTTATACTCATTTTTGGTGTGAACAAATATTGATTATCGACATCAGCAATATCGGTAATATCATTTATCGGCGATATCAGTAAACTTAATAGCGGATATCAGTATCGGCCAGAAATTTTTAATATCGTGCATCACTATGAGAAATTTAAATGTTGTGTTCTTGTATGAAAATGAATAAAAGGTGCTATGTCATGACTGGAGCCACAACATTTAGTCAATTTATTGATTCACAGAAAGCAGTCTGCAACTATTTTCAAAAAATTGCTGTTTTGCAAATTGCTAAAAGCTAGAGCCAGTCTCCTCTTTTGTGTTATTGTCATGTTTTGATCCAAAATTCAAAATCCTAAAGTTGCAAAAACACCAATTTCACTCCACTAGTCATACCAGGGCTCTCATGAGCAACCCTAAGACCAAAACGGTTCACATACAGGCATCTTTATTCCTGTTTACAGGCATTTACATAATGGTACAACAAACTACCATTGCATAGGGGAACTGACCAAAAAGCTAACAATAAATAAAATCAACTTATTATCTGGTGGCAACAGGCAAGGGGAAAAAAAATTGGCTGCAACTCACTGACATGTTGCTGTACCAACACAGAAATGTTAGACACAGCAGTGAAACCTGAAAATGTTCGTCTGGAGGGCACTATTATTGTGACCCATTTTAAAGACTCATATTTATTCTGAATCTGTTCATAGATGGACTACCAAATTATGTGACACTGTCTGTCCATGGGGAGTAGCTGACAATAACAAAAATAAAGAGGACAGCCAGCTTAATGCATTTATTTTAAAAAACAGAAATTTGTAGCCACATTATACCCAAACATTCATTTCACTCTCTACCACAGAGTCACACATTCACTCCCACCCTACAAACACAAGCTGACACTCAGACGTGCCTCACACCTCCCTTTCCTGAGCACATACATGTGTGACCGTATTTAGGCTTCACTTTTTTTCAAAGTGTGTGTTACGTATTTGGCAGGCTACCCGAAAAAATCTGCGTGCACAATTGCATGTTGCCACCAGCTTGAAAAACAACAAACAGTAAAAAATTAATGAGAGGAAAGAGGGAGAGCAAAGAAAAGAGAACAGAAAGAGAATGAAAACAAAATGAAAGTCTTAGACAGCAGACGGAAAGCCGGAGGGAGCTTAGTTCTTTTGAAATAGAACCTTTTCAAATCTCCTGGGAGTCCACGTGTGACTGCAGACCTCTCACTGGGAAAGTAGAAGGGTTTAAATATCAGCCTCGCATTAGCTTATACCTCTAAACAGATAGTGCTGCTAAAGGAGACTAATTAGCCTCGTAGGCCTCTGAACTTTACATTTTAAATTACTTTTTAAAGGGGGTGCTGCCATCCCGGGCGCAATTTACAATTTGAATATCCTAAATAAATTCCTGATTTTGCCTCTCGCTATGAGTCCCTTCGTGATTCTTCTCTTTCAATGCAATTCAACATTTCTCCACCCAACGAGCGCTCTGAGCCTTTTGTCTGCCTGCAAAATTAGTTAAATCTAAACCAAATAAAACCAAAATAGGACACGGTGAGACACTTTTGGGAGGTTGTGAACATCATTCATGAGTGCAGCAGCGGAATATTTTTTTTTAGCTCCTGAGACATTAAAGGCAGACAATATTCAAGAGGAGAAGTAAAAAGCCTCACCTCTTCTTTTTTAAACTCCTGGTCATGCCACAGTGAGTTAGCACTTACAGTATGACAGACTGCGCAAAGGAAAACCCTGGCCCTGCTGCAACCGTGAGGGGAAGGTGGTGTCAGTGGTGTGTAGACGCTCGACAGCCAGATAGCTGTAATTACTTCGGCAGCAGACAAAGATTAATTAAAGCAGCAGAGAGTAGAATTAATGAGGTTAGCGCTCACCTCAACCAGACTTTAAAAACTTCACACCATTCCCGTGGAGACTGCGGGGCGCGCGAATGCACGTGGAAGCAAAGATGCATACGAAAGCAGAGTACAGAATTTAATAATTTCCCGCTTTTCACCTAGAAAACAAAACTAAGAGGTGTTAGAGGATGTTAGAGGTACTCAGAGGGAAAAGTAGGCTTGTCTGAAAGCACACAAAGCCTGACAAATTTGCAGTTTCAACGAAGATAGCTGAACCTAATCCCACCTTCAAGGGCTGAGAGTATCAGATACGTTTAATTTACACTTGAAGGCAAAGGGATCGCACCTGATTATCTGAACTTGGCAAAGCGGTCTATACAGGTGTAATTGCAAATAAGATCAGATCAGGAACAATTTGAAATGCTCATTCTTTGCTCACAGTAGCCCATGGCAGCTGAGGCCTTACAAACATGTGTGTGACTTTAACATGATTAAAGCCTCCTCTAACTCATATTTCTTTCAAGCTGCATACCCACACCCTACATTTGGGACATCTTTTTTCTTTTTCTTGTGCTGTTTGAGTTCCTGGAAACATCCATCTCACGCCTCACTGAGCTTATACAACCTGATAAATGGGCCTGTGCAGCAAAAAAAACAACCTATGAGAATTTACATCATCCCGTAAATGACAATATATAAATAGAAAGCACTGACAGACATCTGGCAACGTTGCAATAGCATGTCATACGGCTGCTCCAAGTGTTGCACCATAACTGATTCGGTTCTCCAATCTGACAAGCAGCCATGATGCTCGGCAGCACCCAGAACGACTGCAGCCCCCCCGAGACAAATGGTTTCAAGTTTAATGTCAGAGTATAAGTAGGTGATGTCGTCCTGTTTTGGCCAGATAACAAGGACCGTGGCTGTGTGCGCCGGAGCTCATTGTTATTCAGAATTTATAGACAGGACAGATTTACCACAAGTATTCAAAGCAGGTCCTCGAGATGAAAAACAAGTGGTGATGTCATGACAGCTATATTTTACCCAGGAAAAGATTATGGTAAAAGATGGTGGGGATACGTTTCACACCCTAACTCATCTCTCACAGCTAATGAATGGGACTGGTCTCTGATGTCAGCCTATCAGTTAGCTTATTAGCTACCACATCCACCCACTTTCGCCTGTTTCTTGTTTCTTATTAGAAACACTCATCTGATGGAGGACCGAGAAATTAGTGGGAAAGCCTAACCCTACAATCGCTCAACTACATGTTAATGTGGACAAAAATTAAGTCAATTTTCTGGAACGATGTAATTTAGTAGCAAATACAGATAGTATGAATTGCTAGTGTAACCTAAAATTCTACGTTTTCATTAAGAAAATGAATAATGCCAGAGTTTTTCCTGGCTCAGACTGCTAGGTGACTACACAATAACAAGAGGGATCAGTTTGTGTAAAGGCCAAGAGACTGTGTTACCTTATTTGACATAAATCTATGCATTTTTCTGTTATTTCTGACTATTTAATAAACACAATTGTCAAATAAATGTATCCCCAATTAACAAAACTGTTATTTTTTTTTAAAAATCTTATCATTTTGATGCTGTTGATTTTCCTTTTGAGCCTAAAAATTATCTTTTTAATAAAAACCCTGAATGAATAAATAATCATTTAGGTCCGAATTCAGTATTAATAATTCTATTTTCCTCTTTAATTAATGCTGAATTTAGCAATACAAATGGCGACGTGCAAAAAATTGGCGAAGTGAATCTAATTAGTGCCAATTTACTGTTACCAAACCATTTCTACGGGTCCTGAACCCTCAAAAACATCCAAACCGTGACAACAAACCCTTCAGTATAAGTTGGCAATTACCAACAGTCATGGTCACATCTCATGTTAGTCCTGTACACATCAGACAGAAATCTAATTAATTAGGCACCGATGATGCATAGTACGGCTCTATCATGACAGCTATAAGACATAACTCTGAGCTGAGCGCTGGATTCCAGCAGTAGAAGTTAACCTAAAGTCAACGGCTGGATGTGATGACAGGGAGGCATAAGGAACATAAATCAGCTGCATTGCCTCGGTAGATGTGAACACCTCATGTCATCGTGTGCTGGAGACCAGACTGACCTCCAGTCTGTGTGTAAATGAGTGAAGTGATGTCAGTTTACAGTCTATATATAAATATATATATATGTGGAACATGAGCTACACCTGTTGTGTCTAATTTTAAGTGGGAAGTTATGTATTCTGCTACCATTTAAATGTCATCACCAGAGCAGTGAGAATGCAGCAGGAATAGAAAGGCTTAGAAATTAAGACTATTTGCATTATATACACTTTATAAATACTGAACAGGGTTAATTATTCATAACAACAATGCTTAAAATATGCATATTGGAATTTTTTCCACACATCGATGCCCACATGACTATGAACTAAAACATCTAGAGCATTTGTAAGGGCTTTGTGTCATAACAGCAAGAAGAAGGAAATGTTTAAATCATAGAGCAATGCACGCTATTCAAAAATAATATTAAAATCCCAATATGGACAAATACAAAACCTACAAAGGAGCTGCTCTTTTTTTGGGGCATAAAGGTACGATTTTTTTTGGTGGAAAAAAAATACAAAAAATGACCATTTCTGCTAAAATATGAGTATTTTTGTGTCTCTACAGCAATATATATGTATATATATATATATATATATATATAGTGAAACGTCTGCTTGCATAAATAACAACAATAATATGTAAAGAACAAACACACATGCTTCATATCTTCTGTGTCCATCACTCAGACAAGAAGACAAAGCTGCCACTGACACAAAATAAAGAAAAACAAAAATTTTGTGAACCAACAAGCAGCAAACATTTAAGTTATAGCATCAACGAAAGTCATGCAGCGTGCCAACAAACACCACACTTATCAGATCTGATGAATGGTGCCAGACAGGGCACATCTGGAGATATTAAAAGTCCAGACTGTATGAATGTCTGGAAACATCATCTGGTTGAAAACTAAACAACATGCACAAGCTGTCCAACTTTCGTCTGTCAATAGGTCAGACTCAGTCGGTGTGCAACTGCATCTGACACCGTAAATTTGATGTTTCAGATGTGTTCCTGTCTTTGTGCTTTTCAGGAATATCTTATAATTACACTGGATAATGATTTTAAGAAGTGTTGTCAGTGCTGGACTGGATGCAAAACTGGATGCTGTAACTTTGGACATAAGCCTGGACAGGTTCCAGTTATAAAGAATCTTTAGCCTTTTAGGAACAATCTCGTCCATAATTTCTGTTTCAGACATCACTGAAGGTGATAAGAATGGCTCAGCACTATAAGTTGAATTTCCCTTCATTTTTCCTTTGACTGCGTGCACATCCAAGTCACACCAACATCTGAACACTTGACTAACCACTTAAACCAGCAATAAACATTTGGTATCACAGCAAGTTGTCTTACGTTGAACCAGGTGTGTGTTCTTGGCTTCTGGCTGTGTAGAACCGTCCAACAGTAACTCCAGGGCACTGACAGGCCTGAACATGTTTACCTTGCGTCCCCTTGCTGTCAGCTCATCCTTGAGGCCACGATTTTATTTCAAAACAGGAGCCAAAATGGCGCTCACAGGTGTGGGCAGGTTAGCTGATTGTAGGTTAGCTTAGCTAGCATTAACATTAGTTTAAAGCTGCATGCGCTGCGCTGCTTTCTCCGAGTTGTCCTCTAAATCAGTATGTACTCCTTCTTTCACAATATTACTCTTCCAGTTGTCTGTTTTCTTTATTTGGCTCCTAAATTTTGCCAAATAACGTAACAAATCCTCAGCTGTTTCCATCTGTTTAGGGTTCAGGTAGCACACAATGGAACTAATGGCTGTTTGGCTCTGTGCTAATTACCTCAGTGGTGTTCATCAGCGTTACCATGTTCTGAATTTACAACATAATTATACTTAACATTATTATAACGAGTAGTAGTAGAAGTAGCAGTAGTATTAATAGTAGATGTAGCTGAACAGCTCCTTAGTGCTTAGACTTAATTACTGACATAAATTGACGTACAAGCTAACTCAGCATTTATACTAAAAGGGTTTCCAGTAGCATCACTTGTTGATTATGTGTTTCAGTTTTCTTAATTAATGTTACTGTGAAAAAAACCCAAAAAACCAAACATTTCCAGTGTAAGATATAATAATTAATACAATAATATTGTAGAATGATGACCACAGGAAATATATTTCATTTAATATCAAGTCCTTTTGCAATATTACTTTTCCCAATGGTTTGAGAATATCAGCTTCAATATGATGTGCGATATTTGACTTTGTCTTTTTCTTTAATATTACAGGACTTTATTATGTGTAATATTATTTCACTACCTCATCATCGTTGGTATTACATTTTAAAAATTTTTTTGTAATCTCATTTTAGCTTACTTTCTTCAGTAATGTATTGTACTTATGTGTATCTACATTTATGCTCATGTTGTATAATTTTGTTTTCTGAACAATATCTGGCACAAGAATTTCCTTCAGGATTAATAACCTTCTGTCTTATCTTATTTTGAAGGCTATTAAGTTTTATTTTATTTTTCTAGAAGCTTTTTAACAAATTTAATTTAGTAAATTCTGCACAGCCATTCCACTAAACTTAGCCTCATAGCTTTCACTCTGTATTGAATGCTACTTTTATTAATATTGTAGTCGTCCACACCAGATCTGAATAATTAACTGACAGCCTTATTAACCACCTTTACAATCAATCAAAGCAAAGTGAACTCATGAGGGGAAACATTAAAGAAAAACATTTATTAGCTAGATTGCTTCAATAAATGCAAACACCTCTTGGTATCATGAATTGCAATTCACTCTCTGTGCACATTGATATTATTCCAGCAGCTCCATATTACACGCACTGTAATACAAATCCATGTTGTATTATTAAACCGTGCACTGCAGCAGGATGGCAGGCAGCTGTCAGTAAAGATTTACTGATCCAGATTTTTTGATAATGGTGACAACGTTGGCCCGAAGAAAGTCAGTTTAGACAACAAAACAACACAAAGCAGAGAAATGTGTTTATTCTCTGGCCAAAGGAAGCAGGTATTTTTGTCACCTGCTGTAAATAGCTCAACAAACACTTGAACACATGATGAGGATAAAAAAAGAGCATTTTACCTTGTAAACATCTGATAGTGATTTAGCACTTTCTGCACTGCTGCCGCGCGTATAAAACTCTCACAACTGTCACATTTTTTTTGCCTAAAGTGCAAACAGATGAAGGAACTTGTTTTTCAAATCCTATTTAAAGGAGTTGTTAAACCGTACTCTCATGCAAATAATTAGTCCTGACAACATGTATGATTTTTCACTCATCATTCTGGGTGTGAAAATCTATTTTGAGGATGAGTGACACATCGACCGAGTGAGTCTGGAGGAGGAGGGAGGACGTCTGACTGACAGATATAGAAAGAGACAGCAGCAGCATCTTCAAAAAAAAAAAGGGAATTATCACGTGAAATCAAAATTTTAAAGAAGACACACAGCAACGTCACAGCGTATGAAGTTTAATCCATAAATTAGACTCACATATCACCACACCATACAACAGTATTAATACAACCTGAGCAGATATCAATTTATCAGCAAAAAAGTTTTCCAGAGACGTCCTCACAGGGAAGAAGTCTGTTGATTGAATTTAACTTTAAAGCACCAATCAGGAAGAGCACAATGTGAAAATGACACCATTGGTATTGTTTAGAAATGATGAAATCCATCCTTATTTATTTTTTATTTTTTTGTGCTTCTATTTCCTCCCGGATCTGGCGTTAAGGATAAGAACGAAAGGGCGACCTGGTTGTGGAGTGGTTCGGGCGTGTACCATATGGACACAAGCGCCACAAGCAGCAGATCCCTGGTTTGATTCCCAGTTGACAGAACCATGTGCTGCATGTCATTCCACCACTCTCTCTCTCTCTCCAAGTTTCCTTTCTCTCTTCCCTGTCACATCAAATAAAAAGCCCAAAAATGAATCTTAAAAAGAAGTAGAAGCACTTAAAAGGAGGATCTGCGTCTGAACATCAACAAAAGCTTCCTGAATGATTGTAACTCCTGCTTCAAAGTGCTCAGAACAGGAAAAGGCTCAGTAGTAAGACAACTTGCTGGTAAAAGTGTTCCGAAAAATGGTATGTAGAGTTAAAAGGATACCGTAATAAGGGACTGGTACAAAATTTTAAAAAGCACTTTTTAACATTAGCAAGTGGAAATTGATTAGAAGTTATAAATCACATGCTGTCATTTTCTGTCTTTTTGTAGAAAATATTTACCTTTTATCTAAGAACAGCTGACGCACACATTCTCACAGGCTTTTGTTACATCATTAAAACTTCACCATGCTGTACTTATACTCATCAAAGTGCACCAAAAGTTGTCTATTTGCTGGTGGATTGAGAAAGCATTCACGCAAAACTAGTACCCACAGAATTCCCATTCACGCTAAGGCTGCAGTGTAAAAAAAAAAGTGCAAAACTGTTTTTGTTTTTACTGAAGAAGAAGTTCAGACCCCAAAAAAACTGCCCACAAATGCAAATATGAAGAGAAAACAGTTCAACAACATCACATGAACAGACGAATCTAATGCACTTCATGACATCAAACAGACCAGCAGACGTGCATGATAGCTTGTATCGCTCACATGCAGCGTCTCTCACATCACATGCAGTAATGCTGATTATTCACATTTTAATTGATGCAACAATCACATCTTCTTAGTCTTTTGATGCTCATCTACTAATTAGCGATGACTGAAAAGATGTGCTTGATCCTGATCAGCAGGATCGTTGGCTTTTTTTTTTTTCTTTTTAGTGAATGTGTTGCTTTTTAATGCACCTCTCGTTGTTTTTATAACATATTTGACTCTATTTTATGTACAACCTTAGTATTTGCATTTACTGTCTTCATGTGTAAAACACACAGATGGAAGCAGAAGCTTTATGTTGCATCTGCACTTTCATATAACGTGAGACATTTGTCCCCACAGAACTTAAAATGTATGTGTATGTTTAACATTGTTGACTCTGGAAGGCAGCAGCTCTCAGTTTAACCTTCTGCAGGTGTCCTTAATGCAACCAAACACGCCCACTTCTGCATATATTTCCTAACACTGACGTTTATTGCAAGGAACTGTAGGATTTGGCTGGATAGCGGTGTTTTTTTCGAGCTGCTTTGGCAGCGTCGTCATCACGCCACCCTCTGGAGGATGTACAGGATGCCGATGTTGTCGATGGTAACAAAGGTGGAGAAGTCTGATGACACGTGGATCTTCTTCAAAGCGCTTCCCGTCGGATAGAAGGTCTGCAGGGCTTCTCCTTTCTCCACGTTCCACCACTAGATAAAACATAAAGAAAGACAAACCGTTGGAATGCTATATCTTAACTGTTGTAGTAGGGGAGCAGGGGAAGAGTGAAAAGGAAACTGTGTATAAACTAAATGTGCGTCTCGATAAGAAACGACAGACACTGGCAAACACTTGAGTCACAGAAGCAGCGAGCCCGCCAAGCTGCACGCATTTTGCATAGCAGGTGCACACTTTGACATCAAAGTAGGCTGGGAGGATTTGATGCAGTATGCAAAAAGGTGGTGAAACTTCTGAGCATGGCCAAATGTGCAGAACTACAGTCTACGCCAGCGAGCATTTAAATTGCAGAAAAGCAAAAGAGAATGAAGAGTTCAATCAGAGCTGGATTGCCGTCACCGTCTTACAACGACAAATCGCAAGCGGAGACAATCGACAAGGGCATCATACCATTCGAAAAACGGATTTTAAAAAGTGATAGGAGCTGGGGGAAGGTGGAAAGCTGAGCTTGTGAGCTGAGTTAGCATTAGCTTAGCATTACTTGCTGTTAAGATGTGAAGACTTCTGCACTATTTTAGTTTGCATAGTCTACGATACCACTGTCGGCATCAATCTAGGAACAATGGTTAGTAATTGAACATAGAATGAAATGCATTTTCAGAACATTGTTTTGGCAAATGTGATTAATAAAAAGGGATAAAATTACAGTTGAACTAGCTATAGGTTTGGTTATATTCACATTGCTCATGCTTGTGTAAGATGCTACGAGGGAGAGATGTGTTCAGGAGAAATTCTTGATGTAGGATTATGACACACATACACACATTTTGGTATACGGTGGTTCTCCAAGACTTTCTTCAAGGTTGGCATGTCTTAAACGGAGGATTTCCTTTTGAAATGTGACACATCAAACTCCTGGTTTTTGTTACAAGAACATGGATAATGTTTATCTCCGGTGCTTAGACTAAAATCACAGCATACTTATTTTTTTTTGTTGGTGACGATAAAATCAAACATGTTTGAAGCTGTTGCTGCATCTGGACCATCTCACACTGAGTGGTAGACATGACCCGCTATACATTTCTCAGAAAGGAACGAGTAAATCATGAGCTTCATCTGAATCTGACCCTGAGAGGACGACAGAAAAAGTCAGACAGACAGAGAGATTCATGGCGGCTGCCCAGAAGACCGGGGTGAATTTAGTAATACTATATTACCAGGCTCAAACGCACACAGTCTCACTGAAACAAACCTCCAACAGCTTTCCTGAGTGATTCTGTTTAATCTCGGTTTAAAGTTGACATTTTCCATTGAAGCTCCATCGCACTGGGATGACTCATCAAAGGCACATTGAGTCAATCATTTATCGCTTGGCGTTAATGCGTGCGCACATTTAACTTTGACAAAATTTAGCATGGCAACAAGACATCAAAACAAGAAAACGCAGCCCCTTTCAGCTAAATAAAAGACGACGTGAGTCAAATCGATAGGTTGACGCTTGAGTGGTGCACCGAGTTTTTGTTATGAAGCTTTAGCGGCTCTGAGTGTGTGTGTGTGTGTATGAAGCAGAGAAAAGAGGCCAGTTCCTCAGTCTCTCGACAGACAGGCGGACAGACAGACTGCCACAGAAGAGGTGGCGACAACAGATGTCTGGCTTATAGGACACACACACACACACACACACACACACACACGCACAAACACACAAACAGTCCATTAATCACACAAAGCCTTCAGCAACTTTAAGGGGAGCTCATTTGCATATTTCTCAATATGGCATCAAATCACAATGAATGTCTTTAGGTTTTCCTCGGGGGTTTCTTTCTACTGATTGCACCATAGATATACTGCAGTGTGTGTGTGGGTATGTGTGTACACTCACACACACACAAAAAAAAATCTGACTATATTTCTGGTGCTGCAGGGGGTTGGCCAAACTTCTGCTGATTGGACGTCCTCCACTGCAACCATTATACACACAAACACACGCACGCATTTGCTTGCTTTCTTTAAATTCTGTGAAAGGCTTCACTGTGGCTTTGTCATCCTCGTCACAACACATAATCCCCCCTGAGAACGTGGTGAAAAGACAGTAGACAGAACCGCATTAAAGAGTATTAAAGGCTACTAGAATAGTCATCTCGAAAACGTACAACAGTTGTTTGAATTCAGAAGTTTTATGTGGAATTTCACTGATATGCTATGTGGTGTCAGTATACGAAATTCACTAATTTAAGTATTCGGATCCTTTATTTAAGTAAAAGTATCGATGTAGTAATGTAATATTCCCTCAATATTAGGAAAAGTTCTGCATTAAAAAGCCTACTGAAGTGTAAGTGCAAGAGTATTAGAGGCAAAATGTCGGTACAGTATTAAAGAGAATTACTGGTTTGGTCCCTCTGACTGATATATTATTATTATAATTTACGACATCATTACATTAATAACAGTGAAACATCAGTGTGTCAGCAGCGTGTTACTGTTGTAGCTGCTGCAGGTGGAGCTACAATAAACTGCTTTATATGCAATTTTATATGCAGGGACATAAATTTCATCTTGCCAGACGCTTAATGGGAGAAGGAAAAAAAAATGCCCTGACACACAAATCTGTTCTCAGTTTTTGGAATTCTTCTCTAATCGGAGAAAAGGTCTCACATTTTTATCAACTTGATTCTTGGCGAGATATTGACTCATTTGAACATTTAATTCGAATGAAACTGTGTGAAAAGTTTTGAGGGCAAAGTCACTGTTTGGTAGAGATGTTAACAAGTTGGAGATCAGAAATGTGACCTTGACTACACACTGACTTTTTTTGTAAGACCACTGATTTATTCGTTTGCTATGTGTTGTAATTTAAAAAGTTTGTTATACTATTTTCTTAAAAGTAACTAAAGCTGTTAAGTTGAATGTAGGGGAGTAAAAGTACACTATTTCCACCTGAAATGTAGTTGAATGAAGGTATACAATAGCATAAAATGGAAATATTTAAGGAAAGTACAATTTAAATTGTCCTAATGTTCATTAATTGAGTAACTGTACTTTCCACCACTGTCACCTGGTGTCTAGGTTTTGGTGCTTAAAAGGAAAAAACAGACTGTAATTTGGCAAAAGGAGCAACACAAACAGAGATTTCTGAAAAACTATTTTTATCTTATGGTTTGCTGGGTGATATAATTTTAAAACTGGGTTCAGTGTGCACAAGAAGATTAAAGATGGTTCCCAAAATACAGCACAAATAGCTTCTACAGCTAACCTGGGGTTGAGTAGTTCTGTGGTGTTAACTGTACAAGGCCATTAACTTCTTGCTTTTCCTTTCTAAAAATAGCTGATTATTGTCATTCCATTTGCTTCTCTCACTCCAGCTAATCGACTTTAAGCTCACATTGATTTCTCTCCCTCAATTCAGGTAATTGGTAACCGACTGTTCTCTCCCGGCAGCACAACGCCTAAGTACACAAGTATAAACTGTATCTGTGGTGATGGAAACAGGTTTGTATCTAACAAAAAGCAGGTCATTCAGAATGGAGTTATTTAAGGTTTTCTTTTCCCTGTCTGACATCATTACAAGGGTCAGATCTGCCAATAAAACCATTCAAATGTTCCCTTAAAAAAACTGTACGAGTCGGAGGCCTGTGGACCCACAGCTATTAATAATTCACTGTGCAAAGCGAAATTAGGGTTTTTCTCCTCATACATATGTCCTTTTCCAGCCCTTCACCCCGAATCATCTAGAATTCATGAAGGATATTATTTTACATCACACATAGTAAAAATTAGAGCAAGAAAACATATGCATAGAGTACAAAGACTCCTTTACATAACAGCTGTTAGTGCAGACCCACTTTTTATGTTTAAATGTTTATGTATGTGGTGCCATGGTGAATCTGTGTAATGTTTACTTGAACATCAAAGCTATACGGTGTAATTTGCTGCCTTCGAGACTAAATGTGACCGCAGAGTGAACCTGACATTTAGCCAAACTAATTTATTTCATATTTCCACATGGATCCTACTGAGTCATACAGCTAAATATGGTAAGTCATTGTTTTATATGATATTTGACATAATCCTCTTGGATACACGCATGATTTAAAACAGCAAAGTTCATGAGAAGTTCACATCCATATGACACACAACAACAGTTTTGCTTCTTAAATGTTGTTTCTATAAACTAAGGCGGTACTTAGCATAAAAAATAATACAAATGCATTTACTATGTCAGGGTCCACAGGTATGATCAGACTCCTGTCTGGCTTGATAGCAGCTATTAATGATATAAGGCCAGTTGTAGCTTAAACCTGACTTAAACTTAACTGGATAAAATGTGGTTCCAGCTGGTGAATATCAAACTAACTGAACTTATCCCTCACACATAATCACATGATGTAACTTTTTGAGCTTCTTGTCTCAATCTTTCCCAACTTATAAAAAGTCCGGCATTGCTTCAGAATAAACATTTAGGAAATTAATCACCGACAGAGCTGAAACATGTCAATTTAAAAATCAATCAAAACATAGTTTAAGCAGTAATCAGGAGGTATAAAACGAGCCGTAGTACCACTAGTCGTAGCCACAGTGCTCATCCTCCTAAAATGGCAGCATGGACAGAATCCTATTTTTACAAACCAACTTGTTTTTATCTCTGGTTTATCAACAGGTTTGTGTGATAGCTCAGGCCATGTGATGGGTCACTACATGTTAATCCCTATGGGCAACATTCAAGAAAAAAAACCCTTGCTTGCTCTTCGGCACTAAACTACGAGATGAAACTTTGCTAACATACACAGAAAATCCTGATGAGTATTGGAAGCACATCCTTTGGTGAGATGAGTCTAAGATAATTTGATCAGCTTAGATGGTACCACCAGAATGAATCCATGGTCCTGACAGTGAAGCCCAGAGGTGGTGACGATATGGGGCTGCATATGGGCCTCCTTGCCGAGGACACTTCTGTTGTATACTGCATTATTAATTTTTTCAGGCAAGATGTAGCATTTCCACTATGAAACACTGCAGGAAACCACGAATAGACATTTTGACATACAGGTTCATCAACGAATAAAATGCCTTTGAGTCTCCCTGTTAGTTGTTTGATCAGCAGGTTGAATCTTACATTAAAACAGACTATTAATACAGAACTGATTTAAGATAAGTGTGAGACACTGCATCAGTAACAACATAAAAGCTGAAATTTCAGACTAAGAAGGTAATTATTGCCATTTTTCATCTCAAGAACTTTTCAAAGTCACACAATGATACCTACAGCACAGCCTCAGTTTGAAACTCGAAATTAGAACATCAGAAATCAGGACATCAACAGCTCTAACAGAAACTCTTTTTTTGCACAGAGCATTTGTTGTTTATCCTGGCATCAAGAGAAGGAGAGATCGGTGAGTGGATGAAAAAAACATAGACAAGATAAAGGTGGGATCGATTCGATCGTTGGAGGGATAGAACACGAACACACAGGAGAGACTTGAAGAGAGGAAGACAGACTTAGTTAAAGTGTAATTGCATCTGAATGGAGGGAAAGATGGCTGCCGGCTGCCAAAGCGTTGACAGCTCAAACAAAGAAATAACACTCAGAAGCCTGCTGCACGCACACACACACGCATTTATGTATATATGCAGAAATAAACAGCCAAACAGACGAGGGAGAGAATAAGTAGAGTCAAAGAACAACAAGACTGAATCCCTCAACAAACAATGGCAACAGACGAATGATGAAACTCCGTGACAAAACAGAAAATAAGAGGAGAAAAAACCTCTCCTCAACTATAACTGGTTTTAAAAATATATATATATATATTTAAAAAAAGGATTAAGAGAGAGATGTGGTGCATGGTGAGAGGAATAAATGTTTAAGAGTCCACTGGCTCGACGGTTGGATGGAGGGAGATATGTGGACCGAAAGTGTGAAAATGATGTTAGTTTCAGAGTGAGGCTGGATTTACTACGAGGAGGAAAAAAGGCCAGAAAATCACTATGTTGAATCATTTACACAGAAGGATGATGACAAGACTAGACGGGATGGCATACATATTTATGGGTTAGTATGAGGGGGAGGAAAGTGAGTTATTTTTTTTTATTCAGGAAAAAGTTAGAAAAAGAGAGAAAAGCTGCACCTTGGGTAAACGATAGGCGGCATACAAACAGAGAAAGGTGCCCTGAACAAAGGAGCAAATGCAGATTAAAGAGGTAAAGATGCTGCAAACAGTAAAACGCGTTACACATTTATCATGACAACAACTGCATAACAGTTTGTTCTCTCTTATGGGAATACACAGTGGTGTTTTGTGCATTTGTGTGTGACACAGAGTGCCCATATCCTCAGAGCAGATGGTTGATGTGCTGATACCAACATCATCACTGTGGGGCCATTGATTTATGGGAAAGCTAGTGAAGCGCAAAGATGGTAAATGACTATACAGCATGTGAATATTTCTGAGTTTGCTGGGTGTGTGGACTGTGTGTGAGTGTGACCATCTTGGATTTTCTTTCAGGTGGCTGGAAATATTTTCTCATATCCGACACAGCATCCTGCCTTCTTTCTGTGCAGAGGCTGCTGAAACTAAGGACCTCCTCCAGTGAGAATCAAATTCTTTCCCTTTTTACGGTGTCTATATGTTTTTTTTCTATAACCTGGAAGACGTATCATCGGCGAAATAAGCTGTCAGTGCCATGGCTGAGCATTTCCGCCTCGAAACTGCAGGAGTTTTCTCAAAAACAGATTCAGACTTCCAGGGTTTCATACATAACAAATCAAGAAAACCAATCCTGTTAACTTGCAGGGCTGTTTTCTATTTCTAACACGTATGGCTGACGTACTGCAATATTGCAACTTGCCATTGTGTAGCATAGAGTAGTTTTACAGGGTTTGAACAGACTCATAAGCAAACCGTTGTGCTCAGGCTGCAGTGAGTGGCCAGGAGTGGGTAAAGTAAGAGGCAGCAACTTGTTAGATTTGCACATTCTAGACTAAGCAATGGTGTAAGCCATTGTGTGTATGTGAATTATTTATTTATTAATGAAAAAAACATCTAAATATGTAGCCGTGATACACAGAGATGAGCTTCTACGGGGTCAATCAATGACCAGAGAGCGAGTTTAACGAGAAACGTGATGTATGGATAGGTTACAATGTGTTAGCGTGCACACAGGGAGGAGTAAGTGGAAATATATTAAAAAAGACATTAATGCAAATGCAATGGAAATAACATGGTCTTAAATGTACAGTATATATTAAATCTAAACATGAAAGTAAAATTATGGAAGGTTACACCATATACCAGCTAGTATCCTTTTGAGGTTCCGATTGATTCCCCTTATAGACCTTAAAGTCGATACGTTTAATCAACCAGCAATCAGTCGGCAGTCATTGCATTTCAATGAGGAGCCTCTCACTGATGGAACTCAGAGCAGACATGAAATGATGCAAATGTTTGCACGAGTGGCCTCATAATCAGCCCTTTTAGCTTTTTTTTCAGTTTCCGTTGCTGTGTGGGATTCAACAGTTTCAAGCACCACGTCGACTCCTACAACAAATAGTAGTCACTGGACGTAACTCTAGTTCTATGAGCACCATTTGTTATTTTAGTCTACGAGGTGTGTCAGAAAAGTTCCAGGACTGGTGTCACAACAGATAGATTTCAAACCCAAAACTACAACTACCAGTTTTGCCCTTCAGACGATCAACCAGCACGTCTACAAAGAGACCCTGTAGCGTTTTTTCTTTGTTCAGTGGGTGAGAAGAGGTGTGAGTTGTGGCAGGACAAGTCATGGCTGCTTCACCATGACAATGTGCCTCACAACGCCCTGAGCATCCAACAGTTCCTGGCTAAGAAGGACATCGCCATGCTGGAGCAACCTCTCTATTCACCCCACCTGGCTCCGTGGGATGTTTTCCTCCTCCCCAAGCTCAAGGGGGTCATCAAGGGGACCCGTTTTGAAGACGTGGACGTCGAGATGGCTGTAACAATGAGAGCTGAGGAGGATCCCGGAAGAATCCCTCCAGGAGTGCATGGCGGCAGAGAAGGCTGGGAAAGTGTGTTAGACTCCAGCGGGATTACTTTGAAGGGGAAAACTTGTGTTTTGTAGTTTGGACTTGAAATATATCTTTTGTGACACCAGTCCTGAAACTTTTCTGACCCACCTTATATATGGTAAATTTAATGATGTTGATAGCAATGTCTGAGAGGTCCTTGGCCACCTCGGACTAAGCCCTTTGTTGTCTCCTGAAATCATCCTTGAAAGATGTTCTACGAGGCCGATTCTTGCATTCAGGGCACGCACAAAGGTTTGGCCGGCCCTCAAACAACCCCCAAGTTTCTGCAGTGGAAAACTGCCTAATAATGCTGATGGGAGTAAAAAGCTACCAGAAGCAGTGGATGGAGAGCGTATGCATATGCCATCTACTTAGACTGAAATGTGATGACAAAAAGCAACAAGGGCCACTGATCCCTTATCTGTAGAGTCACAGCCCTCTGCATGTTCAGATAAGCTCCCTCTCAGTGTCGCGCTCACAAAGGTCAAAACCACATCTGGGGAAGCCGGGATAGTCACTGTGTGAGTGTAAGTAACCCTAATTCATCTCAGCTAACAACAGAAGAGCACCAGATCTGCTCCGACAGGCCCTCACCATTAGCTGCGACGAGGCTAAATAGGTCTGCTTATTCAGACTACCTGAGGGAAAGTCAGCATCGCTTACATAACGGGAAAAAAAAAAAAACCTGTCTGTGTGTTCTTGCGAGGGCCAGAGCGACGCTTATGTGTGAGCGAACGCACAGTTGGGTGTTTCAGATGGGTGGAGGGAAGTAATTCATCTTCTTCTTACATAAATAGCTCCGATCCATAGTCCAGAGGGAAAAGGTACAGTTCCTAAGCTTTATAGAAAAAATAAAAAAAACAAAGAGCCAGATCACGGTGGGTGGAAAGAGATTAAAGTAAGAGGGGATACCAGCTGGAGTAGATTCAGGTGATGCCGAAAGGCCACCTCCATTTCATAAAGTACCTGTGAAATCCCCGTGTGCGAGTGTGAGTGTGTGTTTGTGACCAGGTCAAGAGTCTAGCAGAGAGAGACACAGTGTGACTCTGAGGTTGAATTATTCATCCAAGGTTTCATCTACTGAAATATTGATGCTCAGACAATCCTCTACACATCTCTCCCTTCACACACTGTCCTTCTTTCTTCGCTTTCTCTCACCTGCATTTCCACCATGAGCTCTTTGTTCCTCACAGATAAGACCGGGGGAAACAAGACAAATGAAAATGAATATGGATTGTACAGAGCACGAAAACTGAAACTGAAAAGAAACAAAGAGACGCTATGTCCTTGTAATAGATAGATGCTTCCTCTTTCCATCTTTAGTTTATTGTTCTTTCCACTCGCACACCTTTTTCATTCTGTCTCAAAATAGAGATGCATAAAAAGCACAACAATAGCGATGGCCACTGTAACTGGAAGAGAACAAGAAACATCAAAAGAGAAAGTGAGAGACAATAATTTAGTTGGTGGAGAAAAGATCAGCTTGGGAGTAAGAACAAAAAGCAATAAAAGTATAAAAATACATATTGAGAAACTGGGAGGGAAATAATAAGAGTGAAGAGGACACCGAGTTCAGGGGAAAAGCTGTTTTCCGCTGTCAGTTTAGCCCAAACCGGGCACAGCTATAATAAATTGGGGAATATGAACACTTTCTAAAAGTGGATGAAGATGAAGGAAGCTGCTCCTGCATCACCTCCATCATGTGATCGAAGAGCAGCTCCAGTCAAACGGAGCAACTTCATTTGCAGTTAAAATGCAATCAGTACCATCCCACCATGCAGCGAAAGCTTACGCTCACATTTCATAATATCACTGGTGACACGTTCGCATTCAGTAGCAAGAAAACAGGACAGGAGAAATGTTACATTGGTGATGCAGCGTTTGTCTTATTAGGGTTCTGGAAAAGGGAAGCTGTTTTATTTTACATTATATAGGGTGGGTACGCTATGTTTTGGGTGCATTTTCTCTTCGTAGATCAAAGTGCACACTGATACTTCTTTCCCTCATGGAAAATCTACATTAATGCACAGAAAGGCCTGAAGGTTGAGTTTTCCACCAGCCCTGAAAGGAAAAGATTTGACATTTTGGGAAATACACTTCCTTCCTGACGAGATGATTGACTCCACTCTTTAATCGGCAGCAGGTGGTTAGCTTAGCATAAAGACTAAAAACTGAGGAAAACAGGTAGCACAACAAAATTCCCTTCTACCACCAGTGAAGCTCACTTATTAGTTGTAATCAGTCATTTTACTGTGCTGTCAAAAGAACAATTCTTTATCCATTTGTTTCCTGGCAGCTGATCTGTGTCTGTGGTTTGGAAGATGTGAAAAACATCTAGAAAATATCAAAATTCTGTCTAACAAGCTGCAAAACTAGAAAATTCCACCAGTTTTTTTATACAGATGTATATGGCATGTATAGGGTTCAGGTGGTAGAGCAGGTTGAAAAGGCACTATATGAGTGCAGTCCATTTACCATCTAAATGTTATTAGACTAACTGATTTGGAGTTAAAAGTATATACGTATAACATTGATATTAATTTAGGCTTGACTGTATGTGTTCTGCTGCAAGGTGGCTCGGTGTTTAGCACCGTCGCTTCGCAGCAAGAAGGTCGCCGGGATCTTTCTGTGTGGAGTTTGCATGTTCTCCCCGTGCCGCGTGGGTTCTCTCCGAGTTCTCCGGCTTCCTCCCACAAGGTCCAAAAACATGTTGAGGTTAATTGGTGATTCTAAATTGTCTGTAGGTGTGAATGTGAGTGTGCTTGGTTGTTTGTCTCCAAGTGTAGTCCTGTGATAGACTGGTGACCTGTCCAGACTCCAGCCCCCCCGCGACCCTAGTGAGGATTAAGCGGTGTATGGTAATGGATGGATGGATGCATGGATGTGTTCTTAATATTAATTACTTTACATTTATGAAAATCAAGTGGGTTTGTACATAAGACGAGGCATACGTGAACGCCACACAATATTCACACCTTTGTAAAGCCTGCATGCATTTAGCACAAAACTGTGACTCATTTTTCTCTGTCCATTTTCTGTCAGCGGTATGTAAATGGCCGTACTTACTGCAAATGCAACACAGATCAGAACAACTGTGAGCAACAATGAAAAGTGAGAAAACCAAGACAAAAAATCAGCAAGAGTAAGAAAAAAAAAAAATCAGTGAGTGAGTGAGTATCCATGCATTTTGCAAAGCACACACAATCCCGCTCCACTTTCCACTGTATCTACTGATCTACCATCGCAACTCTGCTTCATTTCATCTTGGTCTGATTCGCACACACAAAGACCTTTCTTCTCCAGCCAGAGAGACAATTAACCTCGGCTTAATGAGCAACGCAGGGGAAACAACCTCCTCCCAGAGACGGATAAATATTTCACCAGCTTTTGTTTATACCCCGAGCTTGACAACAAGAGCACAGAAATCAGGCCATATCCATTCCAAGCGTAACTCTTTCAAAGTTCTTCGCTCTTGCTTTGTCTCACGTAGGAACAAATGCCAAAGTAGAGAGTCAGTGGTGCACAGAAAACATATCTGCTCTGGATGTTTTTTGACCACATGGGGAGGAGCGTGTTAAAATATGCATTTTGATAATGTCTGGAATAGGAAAAAAGAGAAAATAAGGGGGGAAAAAAACTGAAGAATGGTTTCTGAGTAAAAAAGATAGATGTACTTTCAGGGGCTGTTTTGCATCTTATGAGTGTGTGTAGGTATTTTTAGAGACAGGTCTGCTTCTACATTGGAGCAGCACTGCAGGAGGCTCATTTCTAAAACAGCGTGAAGGAAGAAAAGCGCTGAATGAAATCAAAACTGCGAACGCCGCCTGAAACAACACGGTGGCCTGTTACTCTGGCTCATTTACATACATGTCCTCTCAGATGACAGCAGCCATCAAAATGTGCTAGATCCATCGCCGGACCGATTTTGAACGAGGTGGAGGGATCAAAGCAGGAGCCAAGGGGTGCAATCAACATGCAGTAGCAGCAATCAACAAGATGGCTGTCGTTTTGTTGCTACCCAACTCAGAGGGTTGAATGTACTCAAAAGTGGTACACAGAGATAAAATAAGCCTTGTGGAGAAATTTGGTCATTGTTGTTGCAAATAATGGGCCCTCGAAGCACATTAACAGAACTAAAGGTGGAGGAAACAAGAAAGCCAGCTCACCCCTAAGCAGCAGGCTGCAGCTATAAATAAAGTTGTGGTTCACAACATGCCGATAACAATTAAACAACAAAGGAAATATTATATGGTAATTTTCTACCAACTTTCTAGCAATGTATTTTACAATTTGGTTGCTGTCAAGACACTATTTGACTCTGCAACACTGCCCGCTCAGCTGTGACACGTACTCTGCTACATGTACTGCAGAGCATTGTAAACAATGGAGTCCAAACTGCTATGTTGAAGTATCTGATAACCTTATTCTAAACTACCCTCAGCATCTCTTTTGGCATTATGTTCTGCACAAAAGAACAAGTTTTGTCATTATATACTGATATATCTGTGACATATGTGTTTCCAATATCAGTGAAATTGGCAGGGTTCTTGTATTAATAGACTACAAACCATGCATGTTGAACAGCATCCAACTTGTGTCAAAAACTCTCCTACAAGCCTATTCCACCCTCTCATAAGAAACAAGACGAGACTCACAGAGCAGATATGAATGCTTTCTTACAAGACTGTCCAAGCATTCATTCTTCTTTCTCAGATTAGGGTTATGTTGCCTCTAATCCACTTTTTATGGCTAAAGAAATCACAAGTTATTGCACATACAAGGAGGATTTTATTATATTTTTTTGCCTATTCGATAGTGCCAGTGAAGAGTGAAATATTTGGAACGACAGTTGGGGAATGACCTGCAGTAAAAGGTCCAGGACAGACAGGATTCTTATCAGGGACTCACTGCTCACAGCATTTGGTATGTGGCCGAACCACGCTGCTACCAGGTCACCCCATATGCGAGTGCTTTGGATTGGAAGTGGTCTATGCGTGCAAAAATACATTGCATTTTAGAGCCCAAGTATCACAGAGTTAGTTTGTGATAAAGCGCAAGGCCAAAGACCAGAGAAAGAACACCAGGAGCTGTAGTTTATTTTGTTAACAGTAAAATAGGAGACACATTTAGTGCCTGATATCCCATTCGTCCCTCGGAGAGGTGATTGCATTTACTCTGTCCGTTTTTGCTCAGACCCTTGCTGCTTGCTTCCACAACTGCTTCTTAATCTCTGACAGATGGGAAGGTCAATGCAACCTTCCCTGTTTTCATTTCATCTCCTTTCCCTGCCCTCCTACCTCACTTCACTTCAAGTCTTGCTTAGAGCGATGACTGATTGGCCACCGAGGCCTCATTAGGATGCATCTAACGATGACAGCTCCGATTAAGAACAACAAGGAGACAGATTTAGACCTGATGGGTGCAAACAGTCCCCTGTATCCTGAAATGGCTTTACTCTGGCCAACTGTACCATTTAAAAAAAAACACTATCAGATAGGGAACCAAAGAGCAGGCGTGAAAAATCGAAAAAACTCACCAGCGTTACCTTTCAGCAAAGGAATCAAGCTTTAAATGAAAGGTCACTAAAGTGGACAGACAACGAAAATGCCAGCAGAAATAAAATAAAAAAACAAATGAAGGTGTGAAACAGAGAGATAGCATTGGGGAAGAACACAGGAAGAACAGGTCTTGTGGGAACTCAAGACAGAAAAATAGGGAATGAAAGCAAAGGGAGGGTAAGAAGGTGAGATAAGGTGAAATTGTGTTTCTCTCTTTCTCCTCCATCACAGGCTCGTCTGATAAGTGATGTCTGACAACAGTGGTGGCAGGGGAGAACTGTCATCTAAAACACTCCCATCCATCTGGGCATACACTGTTTGGAAATGTGTGTGTGTACTAAAAATGTCATTGTGCGAACATGTGGGTGTGTGCATGACTGTGTGCAAGAGAGACTGGAAGACAAAAAAAAAAAACGATATAGAAAAGCAACTGTGTGTCGTTATTGTCCCGTTTTAGTTATGAATTGAACAATATCTAGAAATCTGCAGTCTCTGCTGACTGTACAGAGCTGTAATGCATACTGTATGTGTAGTGCAGAAACTGTATGACATCTCTGTTTCATACTGTCAAGGCCAGGTCCCAACAGAAGCACATCCGTCACAAAATAGTTGATGTTAAAGCTTGGTGATGTAGCAGTTACTTGGAGTGAGAAGGTGGCCTGTTTTAGTAGCTAATGGGGTTAATCAGTCAAAATCATGATGCTTGCTTGCTAACTGACATTTAGCACCAAAACCATCAACTCATGTCTCTTAATAGTGTTATGCATGACTTGTATATACAAAATGGCCACACTGATGTCACCCATCAGTTTGTGGACCTTCATTCTTAAGTGTCGAGCGTGGCATTTTGACTGTCGCCATCTTGGTTTTTTGAAGCCAGCTCTGCATTCCAAATCGCATCAGTATGCACTACAGCTATCCTCACAAAGCATGTACTGCTGCATGCAGTATGCTTATAAGTAGACATGTTACTGTGTTATAACATTGCACCTTTAAGATTTATCACATCACAGACTGTAGTATGAGATCATCTGTTTATGTGCTCTCGAGTGCATGGGTCAGAGTGGCCAGAAAAGCACGCTGGCTTACATACTGCAAAATGAGACATCCTTGCATTCTTGGCATTTCACTTTCTATGTATTGGGCTACTCTACGTGTGGCCCTGCGATAGACTGGCGACCTGTCCAGGGTGTCCCCTGCCTTCGCCCTAAGTTGGCTCCAGCCCCCCCGCAACCCTAGTGAGGATTAAGTGGTGTATAGATAATGGATGGATGGATGGATGTATTGGGCTAAAGCTGTTTGTGGCATACTCCATAGAATTGTAGTATGGACCTGGACACTGCACACACCCGTACGGTAGTGACTTGCCAATCACAAGATAGTTTTACATACCTTGTTGTATTGACAATTTCATTCTAAATGGGAGCAGAATTTATAAAATAAACATCATGTTGTAGTCAAAAAGTCTTAAAACTACAGATTAAGACCACTAACTCATTAGGAAAATGATTAGTGAGGTAATAAATTGAGAGGGAAATAAGACTGTTTTCCAATATATTTCAATGAAATCAGACTTTTGTTTTTAGCAAACAGAGGCGTCGCCCCCTGCTGGCTATTAGAAAGAATGCAGGCTTAAGTCACTACCACACTGGCTTCACTTTTCAGACAAGACCTGACCATCTTTTATATACAGTTTATGATTTAATGCAGTTTTTCCTGTGGCAGACAGGTGAAATAAAAGCACACTGTGATAACCATCAACTAAGTTTTCATAGCTTCCTCCTCTTCTCCTCCCTCTTTTCCAGAACTATCTTGACAGTCCGATTTCTGAAACCGAAGCTTCTGAAATCAAACCCACTGATTGCAGCAATTAAATCAAAACAAAATTATCTTGCCACAAAATGCTGCTGTTTTAAACATTGCTGTGAATGAGCCTTTACACTAATCAACATCTGATTGCAGTAACTTGCCAACAGATGTACCAGACCACCCACAAAAGTAAGGGGAAAGGAGAAATGCTCAAAACACAGTTCGTTGTATTCCCTTTTGTATGCTCCACCATCGCTGCACATCCTCACAGAACTGGAGGTAACTTCAGGTAACTCCTACGCCTCATAAATAGAGATTCTCTGTGTGCTCCGTTTTTGGGAAGTTGATCAGCTTGTCACAACTTGTCAGGTCGCAACTCTCTCATGTGACAATGCAAATAAATTAAACTAAAAAACAAAGCAGCAGCACATTTGACACCATGTTTGTACTTTTGTGCTTTAAAATGAAGTAGCTCCCCCTGGGGGTTGCACAAATGCTGATTTGAAAATGTGCTGTCTTGTTGATATTTCCACACCAGTGATGATGTTTTTTCCTACCGTACAACTCTTGGGAGGACATAATCTTCTATTTCGACATCTTTGCTCTAGACCTCTTATTGCCGAAGGAGAAAATGTACCGAAAGTTATAATTTAAATTCTCACAAACAGTGAAACCCTGGACAAGGATAAAGTTTGCAGAATTGTAACATCATTATTAGGATTATTACCAAACTCAGTAAGACAGTGAACATATATCAGCATCTGGGCTGAAATTCACTGTAAAATGGGTAAACTTTTATCATAGTTACAAAAAAAAGTAACAGAGGAAAGACTGTTATTACAAAAAGGAAGTGAAAGGATCTAAGAATGCATCGAAAAATGCAGTGGAAAAATGAAGCGGTGGCATTATTTAACTGGAACTAAGCTTCTTGAATGACAAAAAAAATCTGGCAACGATACCAACATGCTTAATTATCCTACAGATGTGAGGGAAGATGGATGCCGTGATTCATCTCCACCGACTCCACTAACCATATCAGTAGTCTTACTTAATAGTCTTCGTTCTGATAATTTCCCCTGGCTAGATGTTCCCACATGCTTAAAGGATTCCAATTTTTAATTTGCAGTAGCACACTGATAATGAACTTTAGAAAAATGTAAAATATTCAGCGGTTGCATCAGGGAGTCTGAGCCAACTGAAATGGGAGGATTAACAAAGCGGAGCAGGTCTCACATACATCACTGCTGATGAGATTGCTCCTCAGCTTGGCTTTTGACAGCTGGCTTAGTGAAATAGACAAAGCCCAGAGTACCCAGAGTTATTGATTAAGGTTGAACGGGACAACCTTTCGTGTCACTGCTGTTTCAAATCTGAGAAAACCGCCCCGTGACGTAAAATTAGACCCAAATATGTGTGTCAGTATTTACAGGTAGGCACTTTGGTGCTTTTGTTTTGTTTGTAACATGATGGTGTGAATTATTCTGGGCTGCTGGGCGTCGTGTGTGTGTGCAGCCAGGATGAGCCTTTTCACACCTGCCGCCTCCCTCTTGGATCACGGCACTGTGACGGATTGTCTCATTGCCGTTTGGAGAGCTCGTGTGTGTGTGAGTGTGTGTCCTTGTGTGTGTGTCAAGGCCAGGTGTGAGACAGGTACAGCATTTCCTGGCAGGACCCGGAGCAGAAGGAGAAAGCAGGAATGATGGGAGTCAGTGTTGGATGTAACAGCCTCTCTCGGAGGGTTAGACCACACCACTACATCACAACCTGACGCGCGCACACACACGTCGACACACACTCGCTTATCTGCTCGCAGGCATCTATGTTTTACGACCAAATGTACCGATACAACATATTTATTTTTGTTCTGGAAGGAGAAGCATTGGTGATAAGGAGCATGAGAAATGTTTAATTAAACACTCGACACTGGTACCTGCTCACAACAGGGGATTGGACAAGCATATACCCCCACAGAATGGCCTGCTGCTTTTAATTACACTCGCACCATTCACCTGACCATACAGAGAGGGAGGGAGTGATGAAACACATAGCGAGAACAAGAAAGGCAGCGACCAAGAAGAAAAAAAAAAAAAAAAAAAAAGCAGCTTGAGAGATGATTAAGGCGGGAGCATTGACAGAGACAAGGAATAAAAAACATCAGGACAAGCGAGAAAACATCATTCTGCGCAGGGAGCCAAAGAGACAAATAAAGAGGCAAACAATGAGAACTCCTCCGCTACAAGCCTTACGTTGCATCATATCAACCCATCTTCTGAGTGAGAGCCATGGGAGACATCACCCGCTGTCACTGCTCGGGTTTTTATCCGACCAGTAACAACATCATTCTGTTTAGCGGCAACAGCAGCGCGCCGAGTCCCGCTGTAAGAAGAGCTTCTGATGTTCGGAGCCGTGATCAGAGAGAATCTGATAGCTGAAAACTCTTGACTGTATCACGTCCTGATAAAGAAAAAAATCATTCCCAAGCCTTCACTGCTTTGCTTACTACAGCGGCTGTCGTCTAGGAACACTGTCACGGCAATGAAGAGCGGTACATACTCAATATATACGATAACCTTTGTTCTATTTGTGTAAAGATCTATTAGAAAACTGCATGAGCTCTTTGAGCTGTGTGGATTTCAGTGAAGCAGAACATTGTGATTGATCTAGATGACGATCAATGAAGTCATCATTGTAGCAATTATACAAACAATGCTTAAAGGGTTTGCATTCATGTTGAACACAATCCAAATTATTCTTATCTTGATGCTGACAAATAGAACCCAAGATGGTTTCGCGATAGTCTTCAACATCAGTTTTTTCTCTGGATAAACACAACAATTTAGATTTGTTGTAAAGCAAATTATAATACTATTCAAGTGTGCTGTTTATTAAAATTAGGCCTGAATCTCACACTAGAAAAACATTTTTCTCAACTAGCTTTTCACTACGATTAACAGAATCCTACATGAACACACTGACTCCTGTTTTTTTTTTCTGTCCTCTTCTCAATGGATTGAAGTAGGAAGGGCTCAGCTGGGAGAAAAAAAAAAAGTCAATACACTTCTCTGTAAAATCTAAATAGAGCTTCTAAGTGGGAGGCGCTATTTTGTGCGCCGCCAGCTAATGAAGTGAAAGTCCCATTCATTTTTTTCCCCCCACAGAAAATGTGAGGAGACTCAGGGCCACTTGTGCTGCTTGGATCAGCATAAAACTCTCCCAGACTGCAGCGACAACCTCCTATCATTCTGATCTGCACCAGTAACCAGCATCTTCTTCACAGCAATGGTGCCCGAGGGTCATGGATGCTGTAGTATGATTAAAACTGGTGGCTACAACATAAATCTATAGGATTGTTTTACTATCCAGCAGAGTCCTGTGTTTCTGTGTTCAGTAACAAGCAGCCCTCCCGATTATAACTCTATATGATGACTGCTGGCGTCTAAACCGATCAAGCTACGCCCACATTGTCCTGATAAAATAGAGTAATTGAAGTTTTAGTGTTGATTTTTTATGTAATAAGATGTTTTTTCAGTCATCAACCACAACATTAAGATCACCTGCCCAATAAATCCTTCATGCCACAAAAACAGCTCTGGCCTGTGGCATTTCCAGATATTTGATCGGATTAAGATCTGGGGTGTTTGGAGGCTAAGTCAGTGCCTTGGGCTCTTTGTCGGGTTCCATGAGGGAGTGCTGCTGGTCTGCAACACTGAATAGGTACATGTCAAATGAAAAAATCTGGAATAAACATACACAACATTTCCCCCCCCAAAATTCCGATTTCACTACATAAACTACCCGGAAGATATTTTTACTTTTTGATTTGCTTCCATACTTGTTTCCTATCTGTGCTGCGTAAACACATCCTGCAGTTCATTCAAGTTCACATTAGTGTTGACTACAACTCTGCTACAAATGGCTTAGTGGTTGTGCAAAGGAGAAGTTTTTGTTTTTTAGATAAATTGGTTACTAAAAGCTGTTTATTTTTGATATATTTCTAAACAGCGTGTGTAGAATAAAGTGATTCTCATGAAATATCATCATTTAAGCTGAAGTTTTGTTAAGTTTGCCGATAAAACCGCGCATCACTAATGTTTCGCTCAACTGTCAGAAAGTAGAAACTCTGATGAGTCTGTTTTTACAGTTTCTGGGTCTCCAGGCTGGAAAGCAGAATTTTGCTACTCTCTCTCTGATTTAAACTTTTTCACCTCTCACCACAATTAAAATCTATATGGCAAATGCTTGGTTGGATATATTCAGATGTTTTTTTTACAGGTGGAAACGCTGTGGTGTCATGCAGAGCATACCTGAACATCCCTGCAGAAAGATAAAAAATAGAGGTCAGCAAAGACAGGGTCTCCAGAGGGTATTAAGATGCACCTTAAACATTTACATCTAATAATTCTCTGACCAAACGACACACCAAATGTCTCTACTCTAGGAGCTTTTGCATTTTTGTCTTGTTCTTGTTCTCTTTCTCATGCAAACCTGCAGCTCAGATCATTTTTATGCTGCACCATGTTTCACCTTCATTTTCATTATGGGATATTCAGTTATTATTAGGTTTTGTCGATAAAGCCTATTTCTAAATTTTCATTTCTACTTTCTAAAAAAAAACTAAAAAAAAAACTATCCCATCCCCCCTCACATTCCTCAGCAGAGCCATTATTTAGAGCTTTTACGATATTCAAGCCAAACTTCAATATCAATCAGTCTACATCTATGATCCAAATGCACATCTTACACAATCCCACTGATCCTCCATAATGAAATCTCTCCCTTACAGCAGCTGAGGACAAATACAAACCAAATACCCTTATGAGAACGTTCGTATGATTGCCAAACCTTTTTCCAAGACTGACAGGAAAATAATTACGACTGAAAAGGAGTCGTCGTTCCAAGAATAGTTTTTAGATTCCTGCGAATAACTTATCTGACCACACTGATATTCTTCCTTGGTGGTTAAATGGAAATGTTATTCCCTTTTCAGTGTCCTATCTACAGCTCAGAAACATAGACAAGCTAAGGCATGAGAGAGGTTTTTAAATATGAAGTTATTAACCAACAAATAAAAAACTAAAGGCGTTTTTTTTTTTGATTGCTGAGCAGACGAGCATGAAGACATACACTGGAAATAATCATTAAAATAGATCGACACTTAGATTATTATTGTCCTGTCTGGCTCTGTGGGCTTTATTATCTGTCATAAGAGGTACACACTCTGTCATGGTAATTACTGTGACAGACAGGATGGCCTCTCATAGCTGCCCGGTCGACAAGGAGGACGATTAATCAATCAAAGCTCGTGACTCACGGGGGTTCACCCTTTAAGACAGGCAGAATAATCCATCACCTCTCCTCACATCCACATGCTGATCCATCAAGTCAACACGCTTTGCTGAAGAAGAGAGAGACAGCCTATGAAATGGAGTAATGGAGTGATCTGACTCCCAGAATAATTATGACTGTCATCATGATGTGACGCAACATGAAGCTTATGAGATCTACATTAGAGTGGAGCAGCGCCGTCTGGAAGGCTTACTAATAAATAAGTAGAAGGCTGTACTAGTTGGCTTTATAATGGTTTGGTGAACAGTTCTGGTACACTTTAAAGCACAAAACGGATACAAATCTTCACTATTCCCTTTCTGGTTGTTGATTTAATCCCAAAAAAATCACCTCTGTGTCACAAAGTAAAATGTTTAGAATGTTTTTTCCATGAAAATAATCCTTAAAATGGCTTAGATATAATTACACTTAACTTCTTTCCCTAGAATGTACAGATCAACATAATTCCTGTCTCTTTCTCTGATTTCACTGCAGCTCAGCACACCTGCTCACCTACGCCTCAAACACTGTAAAACTACTCTATGTAACACAATGACAAGTGTAATATTGAAGTAATTCAGTCGTACATATTCGAAACGGCAACCAGTTCTGAAAAAAGAATCATTTGGAAAGCTCCATCGTGCAAGTTGACAGGATTCATTCAAAACCCTAAAGTCAGAGTTTCTTGAGCCTGTCTTTTGGTATACATTTAAAACAACAACAACAACAACAACAACAACACTGTATAGACATGATAACAAGACAAAAACATAAACAATGCTATCACAAGCAAAGAAAAAAATTAATAAAATTAGCTCGTATTTATTGTCTATATCACATCACTTAACACATTAAAGTGAAAAATGGCAGAAACAGACATTTACATATTCATTTGTTTGCAGATAGGGTTAGGTGATAAAAGGAGGGTTTTTTCGCTTTTAGCGTAATTCAATTGAGTCCTTTGTAGTTTTTGATATTCTCCAACTGCTGCAAGGAACCATTAAGGGAATATTTCTATTTTGTGGAAAACATACCAACTGGCTTTGAGGCCAGGGGTTAGATGTGATTGATACCTACCATGTCCACACACTAAGTATCAAGTTCAAGTAAACAATCAGTGAGCTTAGCTTGAGTCTGAATCAATGTTTTTGATACTGTCATTGGATTGGTACAAGGCAGTTATAAGACAGAAATATTCAGATATGGTGTTGAAAAAACTAGATTTTCAGCCGTAGAGGTCTTTAAGCTCAACAGAAATATTAACTTAATTTATGTGGTGATATATTCTATATGCATATTTATTGGCATAAATATTGTGATTTATTTATTTTTTATTTTTTATATCGCCCAAACCTATTGCCAGATAATCCAGCAAGAGGAATACAGCCTGAAGTGGCCTTGAGGATCTACATCCTCAGTAATTGGCTTCTTTGCTTTACATTGATCAAGTATGACTGCATGCACTTCTCTGTTAGAAAGGCAGTTAATTTTATACCTTACAATATTCTCACATATGATGTCATGCTGCTACGTTTCTTTTTTTTCTAGCATTTAACAGCCTACTGAGAGCATTTACTAAACTGCATGTGTTGTGCACCATATGAAAAATCTTCTGTTTCTCATTACTAAAAAAAAATACAAAAAGAAAAGGTATTTAGTGAAAGAAATTTGGGCTTGTTATGTTTGAGCTCATTTCCAGGCTTTATGTGCTTGTCAACAGGAAACTGCTGCAGATGAGATTATAAAGTGTTTTTTGCCATCTGTCTATAAAAAAACCTGAACAACAGCATCCACAGCTTTCAACAGAAACATCTCCGTCGACCCACACACGCAGGTATAAACACAAGCGCACATGCACACATTCGCGCAGCGCCCCACACACAGTATCAGGAGTAATCTGAGATATAAAGCTTCATCGATCAGAATTGCTCTCCCTGGAGAATTACATCATTGCTCAACAAATGGCCAATCAGAGCCCGGCTGAGACTGCCCGCTCTGTGACCCCAGCCGCTGTAAAAGTAAAGGCAAAGAGAAAGAGGCAAAACGCTATTCCAGTCACGTCACAAGGAGGCACTGATATCTTTCTCCGAGGTATTGAGTGTTTTTATGTAAACCTGCAGCACTGCAACAGTCCTATAGTCACTGCAACAATGGTGCATCTATCTATTGTTTTTACTGTGACACATCAAACATCCTTCAGCCAACAATGCTCTCTTAAACACACAAAAGCCGTACACTTCTGAAAAGCAGCATGCAGAGATTTATGCTGCATAACTTCGCGAAAATATCTTTATACAATATGTGACTTTATATAAACTTGAGGTCATGAGTGGGCAGGAAGAGGCACACGACACATTTTGGTGCACAACAAATATGTTTTCTAGCAACTGCTTAGCATAAACACATTACATATTGTATTCACCGATGTGCCACAACATCAAAACCAATGACCGATGATGATTAATCACATTGGCGATCCCATTAAAATGCAATGTTCTGCTTGGAAACCTTGGGTTTTGCTATTCATGTGGGTTGTTACTTTGACACGTACCACCCACCTAAACATTGCTGCAGTCCAAGCGCACCCCCTCCCCTCCATGGCAACACAATGAGCCTAACCACAACACAAAACCTGCTTTGTAACAGCTCGAGGAACATGACCAAGAGCCAAAAGTGTTGACCTAACTTTCAAAATTCCCCACATCCTAATCTCCTTGCGGATCCACAGGATGCAGTAGAAGATGCCCAATCCATAGAGGCCACAACCCACAGTGCCAGACGCCACAGGAAACCCACAAATGCGTCCATGCTCGACTGTTTCAAAACCTTTTGAAAGCATGAGGGGACCTATACTGTCTTAGGTTTCAATGTTTTGAATGATCGGTGTGTAATATCACCTATGACGAGGTAAATTCTGAATTCTTGTGCACTGGGGGAAAATAAATCACTACTTGAACTTCATTATTTAATGTTTGTGATGTTTTATCCCTCAATAAATAGATTTGAATAGAAAACCACTCCGCCATTCTGCTTTACCCTAAAAAGTAAATATTTGAGGCCGTCTTTGTAGCATCAGGGTTGAGTACGGTAAAACTACAACATTCCAAATAAAATCTCCTAAAACAACACAGTTATATAAAGGTGACTATTCAGCAACAACCATAAATTGCAGCATCTCTGGTTCAAGTCCAGCTGGAGACATTTGTTGCTTTTTATTGCCCATCTCTCCTTCCTCTTATTTCTTGTCATCTGTCCAAGTGGCTTTCTAATGAAGGCATTAAATGTCAAACAAAGCACATTTTACAGGGTCAGTATCTTTGGGTAGTTACACATTTTTTGCTCTTCAGGCTCGGTGTTTCAGCCCATTCTATTGAAATAAAACAACAAATAAAGCATTAAAAAGACCAAGTCTCAGGTTTAGTTTGAGAGGGCTTACATCAGTGCTGGAAGAACTGCATGAGAAACAACCTTTTCTAACACCGAGAGGCCAAACTGCAGGGATTCAAAAAGGTATTTGACACACGGCTGTTAAATGTCTCTTGGGTGGCTGTGTCGTTTCAGCATTAGTTAATGCGCAAAATGAGAAAAAAGGAGCAGGTCATGACCTACAATATACTTTTTCATCTGTCAAACGAGGTGCCGGTTCTGTTATGGTTTGGACAAGTATGGCTGCCAACAGAACTGGCACACTGGCATTTATTAAAAACTAAAGCACAAGCAATAGAATTAGTATACAGAAGACTCAGCAATCACAACTCAGAGGACAGCAATTCAATATTCAGCAGGAACACAATCCAAAACACACATACGTAAGCAACAAATGAGCTTTTCGGGATGAGTTAGCATACCTTGATGTAGCCTCCAGTGGAGACCAGAAGAGAGTTATCAGGGGAGAAGTGCAGATCCGTCACCCAGCCTCCGTGGAGCGAGTCCATGCCGTCCTTAGTGTCCCGGGAACAAATCTTCAGTAAAGAGCCATCCTTGACGCTCCAGAGCTGTGATGGACGGTTATAAATCACACAATACTGTCACTGACAAACACCCAAAGATGCCTGACTTAACAGGTGAAACCCTGACAGCTACAACTGCTCGTAAATCAGTTTTTAAAAGATGCTCTCTTGTTGTAACAATAAGAGATTAAAGAGTAAGTATGTAAAACTGCAGGTATCATGAACTAAATTTAATGGTAAGGCTTTCAACTTTTAAGGTATCCTCTTATCTTGTTGATATGTTCATTTTTTGTCTTGTATTTTTTCTGTGTTGTACGAGTGTTTCTAAAGTGTTGTGATTAAGTTTTTTATATAATTGTCACAGTGTCGTTTCTACCTTTTAAAGGCTGTAAGCTGCATTGTGCAATATGGGCCTTGAAGGTCTGGGGACTGAAACATAACTAATCGGGTGAGAACAAGTGTGTTTGGGGTTCTTTGTTTTGATTCTACACGTCTTTTCACTTAGACTTTACAAGAAGGTTTACAAGAAATTCGTAGAAACTGCAACATTAAGGTGCAGTCATGTTGCACACCTGCTTTGCGTCACCCTTCGCTTCATCCTCAAAACCTGACACGAGCAAAAACAATGAGCACAAACAATGCTGCACATGAGATATTGTACAGAATGTGTCAAATGACCCAAATACCCTACATGATATGTGACATACTGTAGGTAATGAAATAACGGTTTGTGAACCCATCATTACTTGTGCTGAACATCATGTCTCTTGCAGCTGTTATGCAACTGTTCACATGCCATGTTCATTTGACAATGACACATCACACGTACAGCTATATTTAACACTTGGCATGCTTTTGTGCTGAATGACTCACATTTGTTTCCATAGAAACGGCTGAGATTTCACTGTAGTTTATGTAATTGGATCTGATGGATTCGGTCATTTCTGAATAATGGAGTTGTTCGGCTCGGAGGCCACCAGAGGGCATTAACCCTTTGTTGACCGACGCTGCACCGTTTTGTCACTGCAGGCTGTGCGACACGTGTCTGCCTCTCGCAGTCGAGCTTTACGTTGACTTTTTGCGTGCGTGTGTGTGTTTGTGTACAAGCTGCGTTCGCCTTTCAAAGCCTTGGAGATCCAATTTGGCAGCCTGAGCCCTCTCCTTCACCTCCCACTGTCAGACATCTCCTCCTCTTCCTGCTCTCTTCATCCCAGCTTCTTATACACCTCCAGCTCCCACACCCCCTCCTGAGAAGGAGCCCTGCCTCCTTCCTTTCATCTCACCCCTCCTCGGTGCACTGCAGCAATCAGGATGTATTAGTAACCACTTTATCTAAATGAGTGATGAGATGTAATTATGGGGGTGACTTCTGGAATAAATGTTGACTCCTGTAATTGTGTTTTTGTATGTTGCACAGCAAATTAGACGGTTTAAGGCATTGTCGCTACTCCTCATACTAGTAACATGGAGCCATTTGGTATGCTGATACACTCGTGAGTATCTGGAGGCAGACGGCTCAGTTGGAAACCTTTTACTTACCTCTCATCTGTAGCCTCTATGCTTTCAACTTCTCTTTACAGCCCCCTTTTTTCTCATAAATCTTCTTACTTTGCACCCTCTCTATGTCAACATTTTGCATCTGGGCACTATTCTAAGGTTTATTTCCATCAGCCTAACGAGTCTGAATTCCTGGTTCAGCAGCCAAAATAAACACTGCAAATGTTAAGAAAAGGCTGAATGTTTTGAACACACACCCGGATCTCTCCGTTGTCATCTCCTGTTGCGAGGCGTTGGCTGTCCCATGAGAATCGGCAGCTTCGGACGCAGTCTTGGTGACCGTTCAATGTGTGGACACACTGCCAGGACTCACAGTGCCACAACTAAGAGAGGAAAGTAATGCATGAAAAAGAATGAAAAGCAGAAACTGGTGCATTCATTATGCATGTATGAGAATCTGCATGTATGTGCTGCATCTGCTTTGTCTTCTTACAAAGAAGAATAACCCGTTTTGAAGAAGCAACACTTTTCTCTAAAGCAGGGCAGCTAAATAAGGGATTCAGAGAATAAAGTTCGTGACATCAACAGTGTGCTTTATCTCCATGCTGATTAGAAGAGGTAAATGGACCAATCAGCTTTATTTCTGCTGCTTTTACCAGTCATCACCTCCTGAGAGATCTCATGAGCACAAATATTTGTGCCAAATGCAGAGCTAATGTTGTTACAGCACTGTTATCTGTTAATGAGTGATCTCTCTCTCTCTCCACTGTTGTCTTTCCTCTCCTTTTTCTCACTTTCCCTCCCCCTGTCTCTGAATCTCACCCATTGTTCTCTTTATACTCCTTCCTTCCTTTCTCTCCCCATCCTAGTTTTTCCCTCCATGTTCCTTCCTTACCCCGGTCGCATCCTGTGTTTGCACAGAAAATAACACAGCTCATAATTAGACACTTTATTTGGCAGTACTAACGATGTCTGCACACAGAGTCCAATTCATCTGAAGGTCAGGAGAAAAGCAAAGAAAAGGGGGAAAAAGAGAGAGAGAAAGAGATGGAGGAAAAGGGATGGAGGGTCCTCCCTCTTTTTGTGGTGATCCACAAAGACACAAGCGGCTAAGTCTTCTGGTTTGACCTCTAGATAGATAGAAACCAGGGACCTCAGTGTTTGTGTGTTTTTTGAGCTAGTGAAGCCTCTACTCGGTCTGGAGAGCAAGGACTATGTGACTGGCTGCTAACCAGCCCCACAACACACACACACACCTCAATTATGATCTTTGCCAAATCCATAAAACACACATTCCCTCTCCCTGCCGTTCACTGACAGAAGCCAGGTTGGCCGGCGACCCAGTGCCTGTTCTCTACAGTAAGTGTCGACCAAATCCAAATTCCCGTGTGAAACTTGGTGGCAGTGGCTCTTCATCAACCGCTTTAACAAATGCCAGACAGAGTGGCTTTGAATTGTTTCTAATGCTAGACACTCAGGAACACCCGTTGTCATCCATGACTGAATAACTGACGGAGACACACAAATCTACCACTGAAGCCACAGCCGTATTTACAATCCACAGAAAATGGATGACACTGAAAAGAAGCAAGTGTCAGAGAGCACACAGTCTCAGCACAGTTCACTTCTCTGTGGACGAGAAGAAATGAAAAGCAATGATTTAGGAGCTGCTTGGAGAAACACTGCATGTCCAGCCCAGTGAGTCAGTCAAAGTCAGGCCAAAGTCAAGCGCAGTGGTGCTGGTAAACGGCAACCTGGCAAAAGCTGCATCCAGACAGGGAGGTGGGTCGCTCGCGGGCCAGCCGGCCTGCCAGGCTGGTTGGCCAGAAGGACTGCGGGCTGCAGTTAGACAGGACATGGGTGTAGGAGGACAGACTGACCTGCAGCTAACTCACCAGGCCTGGGGCCATCTGCTGCACGCTAATCTCTGAGGTCCCTCGCCTCCCTACTGGAGAAACTTTTGGCCTCAGATATCACCCATAGCAACGCATCCGTGTGTATGTGTTGTAAGTAATCAGTTCAGGGGGAGCTTTGAGAGCTGACGTGTAATAGGTCATGCTGCTACTGGAAGCACAAACAGATATGCCTCATCTCATGCATGTGTGTGTGAGTGTTGAACCTTAGCAGTCTTGTCAGCAGAGGTGGTGGCAAAGAGGCATCCGTCTGGCGAGACATGACAGGCCAGAATAGTTCCTGGATGAGCCTCGATGTCCTGCAGTATCTCCCCGCTCTCCGTGTCCCACACCTTGCAGTATGCAAAAACAGAAGGGGATTACTTATGGTTTGATTTCACTCTGCTGGTAAATGTGCTGTGAGCGTGCATGTGTGACTTTCACCTTCACAGTACCGTCGAAGGACCAGGACAGCAGTCTGGAGTTGTTTGGTGCGTCGGAGAGGACAGAGAAGCATCTGACTTGCTCCTTGTGACCCCGAAGTACTTTACACTCACCTGATTGCCACCTCCACACCTGCAGGGGGCAACAGAGAAAAGCAATCTTTCCGTCACTGGTACTTTTCACTTCAGCACAAAGCTGACTGTTCAATAGTTTTTGAAACCTTCTCCTGCACACCTTTTAAACACCTGTATTCGACATTTCCATAACAACTTAAAAAATATCCAACACTCACACCTGTGACAAGCAGGCTTTGAATTAATAACAATTATTTCTGTGCACAACAATGGTGTGTTGTGTGTGTGCCAATCTATAAATGTATTTCAGTTAAGATTGGGACAATGTTCTGTTATCCGCATATTTAGGGATTGTTCAATATTGCTGTCTACGTAACAGGAATATCTGTGCTGTTCCGAGTGTCTCTTACACTGATATTACAAAAGACATCATGTAAAGTCTGTGAGCGTGAACTCTGGAACTGGGACTGAAGTCAAAGTTTTGACAAATTTGATGAGTTGTTTTTTTTTTTTTAATTCAATGTTGTTTTTTTGTTTAAATAAAAAATATATGGGTAGTATTAGTAGTTTTTGTTTAACAGCAGGGATATTGAGGACAAAATTCTGTATTTTTCACCCTGCATCTTATTGTCATAATGGGTAACACTGTCTTTTTTGAATTTCCCAAATTTCTATACAGGTCGGGGTAAATCAAAATCTCTAAGAGAATAAAACCCAAGTCCAAAAAATACTACAATTTTTCCTTATGCACCGACTCCAACAGGACAAATTTTCATGAAAACAAAAGACACATTTTCTGAAAGTAGATTAAGAAACTGCTTTCCGACTGGCCTGTTCTTTTGCACAACAATGTTGCAGCTAAAAAGCATCCACCAGCTAATGATACAGTGTGGTTTCCTGTATGCAAGGTTGTAATAATTCAATAAGTTCCTGAGTACAGAAATGTAACTAGAAAACACAACTAACGGTGCCGTGGATCACAGTGCTTCATGTCTTTCTATGCTTTCCCATCTTTAATGTAGGTGTCCTGGGTAGCAGCGAATGCATCTGTAAAGTTAATACTCTGGACTTGTGCATCTGTCTACAGACTGCTCGTATTATGTGCACAGGCAGGTAAATGAGCAGAAACGGGAGCATAACTGAGCTCAAAGATGAGGGCAGAACAGACAGAATCATCCAGATAATCCTATCAATCAAGACCTTGTGTGCAACGCTGCACCTTTTCCCCTGGATGCAATCTGTCATTGGTCCGAAGGTTAGAATCCATCACCAACTAACATGAGTGTCATTAGGTCTATTTACATTCACTCTGCGTCTGCATTAACATCCAAATACGCACTCCCATTTCCTAGCGAGCGCACGTCAAACAGCATGAATCTGAATAGTTTCTGAATAAGTGGCGGATGGTCTGAGAATAGTGATGGTCCAAAGCAGCAGCCGCATGAATACGGAATAAGGTGCTGTGCTGTCGGAGAGGGAAAGAAGTGCTGCAGTGGACAGGTCTGTCGGTGAAAAGAAAAGATGAAGAAGGAGGAGATGAGAGGGGAGGAGAGGAAAGGGAAAATGAGCAATAGAGCATGAACGGTGGGGGTTGACAGAGCGTGACGGGCCCAAACACACACACATGCATCGCACACAAACATTGATAGTCGCGCGCGGTCAACACAAGAGGAGGAGGGAGATAAAGAGCTATCGAGAAGAGTGGCATAGCCAGAGGCAAGGAGAGGGAAAAGGAAGGAAACAAAAGATGGGGATGAAGGATGGAGAGGTGAAGAGGCCGACGGGGGAGGCTGGTCGAACGTAACAGGTAGGAGAAAGTGAAAACGCCACACAGACCCGAGACGCTGTGAGGATGAACGGTTCGGCACAGCAGGCATTTTTACTCAAGGTGAGGAATGGTGGGTGGGGGGTGGGAGAATAATCAATAGCGGAGAAGAAAAATGGGATGCAGGGTGGAGGAGGAGGTGAAAGAACACACCATCAATTAGGCAGGAAAAGAAGGTGAGGGACAGAGTGATGAATGGGAGGAGGAGAAACAGAAACGGCAAGCAGAAAGAGAATCACTAAAGTATAAAAGGAAGAAACTGAATGAGGAGAGGAGTCCAGCCTACCCTTATGGTGGCGTCCTCAGAGGATGTGAGGAGCGTCTGGCCGTTCTGGCTGAACTGGCAGTGCAGCACAGTCTTGGTGTGTCCCAGCAGAGTAGCCAGAAGCTTCCCAGAGGGCACCTCCAACACCTGGAGGGAAGAAGCAAAGACATATTAGCGCTACACATATTCAAGTAAACAGCAAGAATGATGGTTCAAGCACACCAAGGTAGTGCCTGGGCAAAAAAAAAAATCAGCTCTACTGTATCAAGAAGCCATGTAGGATTCACATGCAGCATCTAAAATGTTCATACAGGCCTTTAAAAGTTTGCAAAGATACACTCACGGAGGAAAAGTGTCCCAGAAAGTTTCCTGACACAAAGTCACAGTTTGAGGGAGCTCTTGAGAAAGGAGGAGAGTAAAGCGCCACTGCTGGCTTGATGGTGATAAGCACTTCAAAAAGAAAGTGGAGATGGGGAGGAAAGTGCAGCCGTTCAGTCTGGTCAAGGCCGCGGAGGGCTGCCGTAGGTCTGACAGCCCGGCAGATATTACTGGAGGAGTCCGAGAACAAAACTGCTTTGATGCTTAAAATATTCAGCGGTTAAAAAAAAAAAGAAGCCATTGTGGGTTCTCACTTGCTGCTGCTGCATTAAATCATGTTATAATACATTCTTGAGAGCGGAATACTTACAGAGTATTCAATATTGGTTTTTGAGAGATATTTAAGATTTAGTGAATGTCCTCAAAAGGTCAACTGGATGGAACACTGTGGCCTGGAGACTCACGGAGGGTTTTAACGCGGTTTCATGGATGTCTGTAGCAAAGTGAGGACGTTTTTTTAGCCGCACTTCTTGGAATGGTCAGTCAGTTGGTTCACCACTTTGGTCTCATGAAATTGCAATGAAGTCTTGAACAGACAACCTTTGTTCTCTGGACTTGGAGACTTTCTCGCAATGAGGGTGAAGTTTGTAGTTTTTAGTGAAATGTCTTGACAGTTATTCCACGAAATATGGCTTCAAACTGTGTCTCACCCAGGATCAACCACAATCATTTTAACTGTTCCTTAACCCTTAATTTAGCAGTATTATCATGTCAAATATTACAGCTTCTTCTTCAGATCATGACCACCAGCTGTGAGCTTGACTGTAGAGTCTGGGGAATTTTTTCACTGTAAAAATATCAGAGCAAAGATACTTGTGGATGGTATTCCTGTTTGCCTGTAGCCTAAAAAAAAGTCTGAATAAACCCAAATAGAGAGAAATAATATTGTCTCACTAACATGAACTGATTCTGCTTGTCAAAGACTAATACAATGAAGCTTAACTGGGGTATTATGAGGTGAAACACACTTACAGATTATAACTAAAATGACAAAACCCACTGCAAAATTCCAAACTTTGATTTTTCTAATTAACCCCCTGATAGTTTATCCTGTAATGTTTAAAAAAAAAAAAACAGATTTGGGGCAGCCTGATCGCCAAGTCATTAGGTTGTGGACCACATGGGCAAAAATGCCGTCAGCAACCGAGTCTGTGACCAGCCAGACCTACGCTGCGACCAGCCAGACCTACGCTGCATGTCATTCTGCTGCTCTCTTTCCTCACGTTTCATACCCGTGTCGACTGTAACTCCCCAATAAATACCCAGATTTAGCCTTGTTTCAGTTACAACTTTGCCAACTTGATAAATAGTGACGTACTTAAAGTGATTCATACACAATTGGAGAGCACAAATGAGCTTTCAAACATAGAGCGCAAGTAAAACTATAGAAGTACAAAACGCCATTGTCTTCAGTCCCGCACAGCACCTGTAGTTTTGGAAGTATAAAAGAAGGGCCGACGACACTTGGGAGTTTACCAGGTGCTAAAATATTTATGTCTCAGTGGAGAAGGTTGAAATGTCTGAGCAGAACAAGCCTCGGGGCACGCCAACCATGTTTGTCAAGCTCCACGCGTTGAGACGCGAGTTTCAAAGCCGGCAAGAGAGCGCCTTGGCAGCTTTACACATCCGGCTCAAGCGTTTCTGGGATGGTGCAGTAAGGAAAATGCCTCAGGGTGTTTGGTAAAGAAAAAAAGTAAACAAATATAAAAGCCGGTTAATGTAAAGAGGATAGATGGAGGGGGACACTTGTTTTTAATACCTCTACCAGGGGACTAAACAAGCCCCTGAATGGTTGCAAAACTCATATTTGGCGAATAAAATGAGGTGGAGGAATGAGATGGGCAATAACGAGGCTGGTCCTGCACGATGAGATGTAACTGAGACACACACAGTAACAACAATAATCTGCCTATTCTATTATTAGTCTTTAAAGGGCCCTTTGAAAAAGTAAATAAACCGCCAAAATAACACACTCACAAACAGCAATTAGTGATTGTGGAACGCTCTGAAGCACAAACACATTACACTTTCCCTGCCATACCTGCACGCTGCCTGTGCATAGAGCTACTGCCAGCACCGACCTCCTGTAGGAGGTCAGCAGTCGTCGGATCCTGCAGCCAACCATCCTGAGTACATGACTAGCTGTCAGCCCTGACGCCTGCCACAAAATGCACACACGCACACACAAACACACACACAAAAGCACTTTCTCCATTATAAAGAAACACACGGTGACTTTCTGTTCTGTCCTGCACATCCTTCACAAAGTTGTCAACTTTTTACATTAGCATAACAAAGCCGGCATCTCAGGCTGACACCAATTGACAGGATATTAGTAATTTTCTGCCAGTACACTGGTTATAAATAAGTCAGGATGATGGGAGAAAAAACAAATGCACTGCAGTAGTCAGAGGCAGCAGGACTTTGTCACAGAGCTCCACCTGGTGTTAGTTCAAGGGACTGCAAAAGCAAAAACTGTGTGTCCTCGATAAGTATTCAAAGCACTTGGAACGTACCTCAATCTTTCCTTAGATGTTATTGGTAAAGCATAAAACACACACATAATGTTTGATATGTAAGCAGCCTTTAAAGTTTTCCTAACGTGTTCAGATGTAAACAAGAAATCAAAAAGACATTTAAAATGATTTGTATGACTGCACAACAACAGCAAAATCAAACAAAACAATGTCATTATGAAATTCTGAATTCCCCTCATGTAATAAATGATGGTGCAGGACAGAAACTAAATAGCAGTGGTTACAGAGATTTATAGTAATGCAGCTGTAGATGAATGGTGTAATGTTCAGAGTGGATGAGAGTGATCAGGTATTGACGTCTCTTCCAATAGATACAAGTGATTCTGTCTACTATTTATTATGACCTGACGAACAAAGTGTAAATGGTGAAGGTAATCCCAATGTAATCCATGAAATTCCTTAGCAAATATAAGGTTTTATTCTACAAATATCGTTCTTGTTTTTTAAGCAATGTGCACGAGAAGTTCTGTATGATAAAGATAAAGACAATACTGACAGTATATAACAGTTAATAGTACGATTTCATTTCCACCATTTGCCAACTGCTGTTTTCAAAGTCAAGATTAAACTTTCAATCTAACTCCTTTTAACAAAATTCTACAAAAAAAAGCTCATGTCGTTAGCTGTTACAGGGTTCGACAACCTGAACAAAGTCCGTTGTCAAATCCCAAGTAGCCACATAAGAACTTCTCCCAAATTGAACCGTTGGAAAGTTACAAATTTCTGACTTAAATCAGAAACTATCTAAACACAAATTATATTTTCTTTACTGGTTATTGGTAGTTACTATTCAGTTATGTACTAGCTTTGGTAGTCAAGTCCAAACGATATATTGGACACATATTTCAGTATCGGTGTATATGTAGTTAAATATGTGCCCCTGATACGAAGTTGTTAAATCTGTCTTACAGATAATAATGCAGAAAAAGATGATATTTTTGCATCGATTGTCTGCAGTACATGTAGCAGAGAACATATCACAGCAGTGGTGCGGAGTAGAGCAGTGTCTCTAAACTAGTTTGGAACACATAATGGTAAAAAGTTAGTAAACACCCAAACTCTGTAAATTAATGTATATCTGCAGATCAATATTGGTATTTTTCATTCCCTATAAATCAACATAATAATTGGCGCCAAAAATCCAGAATCGGCCAGGCTCTAACTGCTTGTAAACAGCAAAAGCACTGACTTACTTGAGCGTTTGAGAGTTCAAAGCTGAATTCTGGGGCAACTAACAAAAAAAGACGTTTCTCAGGAAATGTATTTATTTTTTATGTGCATCTACTGCAGTTATCACACATTTCTCCAGTGCTTCTTTTATCTGCTCTTTGTTTAAGAACTCTGATCGCTAATCATCTGCGCGGCTTTAAGTGCTGGCTACAATAATCCTTCCCTCTCATATCTCTGGGGTCAGGAGAAAAGAAGAGAGGGACATGGGGCGGGGGGGCACAGAAGAGCTGTAATTAAAATCATTAACTCTGTATTCATTAAGGCTGTAGGACCTTTTCAATTAATTAGAGTTGCTCTCTGCTGTAGGACGCCGGCCCGGCCAAAGCGCTGATGTGTCAGGGGACTCTGCTTGAGTAAGTGTTTGTGTTATTATTACAGGACGGAACTTTGGGAAGGGGGGTGTCCTCTAACTTTGTGGTATATGCATAAAAAGCAATCACACACACACAAAAAAGAAAAAAAACACACACACTTGCCACACAGCAGAGTACGATCTCATTCTCTGCCTGAAAACAACAATTCATCACCAAGACAAAGAGATGGGGAGCAAGGAGAGCACGGGGACAGGCAGAACAAAGGAGGAAGAGAGATAAACAAACCAAAAGATGGAATAAAACAAAAAAAGTGTGTGACACAGATGTGAAATGCAGAAACAGAGCAGGAGTGAAGAGTGTTGAGAATATAAATCACAGGTTAAAAAAAAAAAAAAAGGGGGCAGACAAAATAGAAACGGGTGAAGGGAGATGAAAGAGGTGTTTGGAGCTGACCTGACGTACAGCTGACAGCATAGATAAAAAAGGGCGACAGCGCTAATGTCAGATCTCATGACTCAACACGGCCTGAAAAACACCTCCCACAGTAACGTGGAATAGAGATTTACACAGTCGCACAAAAAGACACGTCTTTACTCACCAAAGTGAGAAGTTGCAACAAAAATAAATAAACTTGTTTGCTTGAGTATTAACTGCGAAAACTACTCGAAGGACAATTGCAGCAAAGATGTTAAAATTCAGTGTAAAAAAATTTAAATGAAGCAGAAACAGTTTTGGGAAACACACTTATCACGTCTACTCATGTCTGCAGGTTAAATATAAAGCTGTAGCCATGGGACAATTAGATTAGCTTTGCATGAAGACTGGCAGCAGAGAGAGAGAGCACCAACCTGGCGCTGTCTCATGTTGAGACTCCACAAAAGAAGCAAAACTTATTGGATTTACATTTCTGTTTTTGCATGGATTAGGTAATGAGATAAAACATGTTAGTTAGCAGCTTAAGCGGCACCGGTAGGGGATTAAAGCTGAGCAAATTTTCCCTTCACAGTTTCATATTTAAGAATAGATATTAGAGAAGTAGTGCTCTTTTCATCTATTTCCCAAAATGTTAAGCTATTCTTTAAGCCAGATAAGACCCACTAATGACAGACTGACTTGTACAATTCTTACTTTAAAAAAGATATAATTATATATTACAGTGGAACAAATTAGGGCTGAAACTCCAGATCATTTTCACTGTAGATTATACTGCAGATCTGTTTAGCCAAAAAATGTCTCATAATTTCCCAGAACCTGCTTTTTTTCCTTTTATAGTAATTTAAATGCGATCTATTTTTTTTGGTTTAGTCACTGAAGCGAAGTGTCAAAAAGAACAGTTATCATTTCTGTGGTGTTTCACTCAGCCCGTGTGTGCTTTCTACCTGCACAGTGCCGTCCTCCTGGCCCAGGACCACAGCAGAGGGCTGCCTGCACATACAGGTACACCTAATCCTGGATGATTTCTCCTCTGACTGGAACAGCACCGATCCCGTTCTGCCATCACGCACCTGACACACACACACACATTGTTTTTTATTGCAACCTGATATGCACATACAGTAAGATTTGTCAGCACCGGAGCAGACACTCAAACAAAAACAAACATTTCTGCCTTATGTTCCTGCTTCAGACAAGCAGCCCCGCTTTATTTATACACCCATTTTCACTGCAACTCACCTGCAGTCTGTTGCAGTTGTCTGCAGCTGACACGATGATTTCCTCACCATTGAAGAGAACGTCAGAATCTCTCTTCAGGCAGATTGCTGAGGATGTGTGAACCTTATTAGTCTCCCACAGCTGCAAAAAAAAAGAAACATATGACATGTAAAGCCTGAATAAAGTATGAAACCTCAGGAGAAAGAGCAAAGAATTACATTTCACATATCTCATGTTGGTTCTCCTGAATGACGTCTTTGCAGCCTCAATTTATCATCATTATGCCGCAGAGGAAACGCTTGGAATAATTTGTCCCTGGTAGTAAAGAAGTCATTAGTGTCTGCCTGGCAGTTCAAACCAAGGTTCCTGTTAAAGTCTGACAGCTCCAATACACACACTTAAGAATGCTGGTAATTCCGTTTCTTTTGCAGGTCTGATCTTTTCGTTTGGGTAGGCTTTTTCTTATTGGTGGAACAGGAACTAAGAGACAGGTCAGTTTAACAAAAAATTTCTCCAGACTGACTACGTGGCAATGTGTTGGATTGAAAAATGAATGCTAAAAACTGCAGTTCCTCACAAAACCACTAGAGGTGGGCTCTGAAAGTGAGACAATCCCCATTGACCCCAATGTTAAAATGTTCAACTTTACAGCAAAAATAAAAGTGTTTACATACTGGCTCAAACAAACGTTTTAGTCTCTATAGCGTCATCGCTGTTCATGACAATTGTACATATAGAAATATTATATGTACCTCAAACATTTAAATTGTACTAACTCTTATAGTTCTGTATATTTCAGGCTGCTGCAGATTTGAGTTACAGGTGGATTAGATTTTAGATTAGATGGGAGTTAACATATAATGTTCAAGTTAGGCTGGTTTTAGTTGCTGTTACTGAAAGCTCCGTTGTAGATATAGTTTGTCATATAGAATAAGAGGTTGATTAATTATCAGCCTGGCCAATCATGGTGTCCTTTTTGGTATCCAATATTCTCTATTTTTCTGAAAATCAATAGTTATTTTTCTTAACCGATTTCCACTAAAAGAAATTAATTTTAAAAACCGATGCAGCCGTGTCTCTCACCACTGTCCTCTGATTGGTTACACATCAAGAGTATCACCATGGGAGGATAAATGCTGAAAAGTTCTCCTCAACTAAACATATGTAAAACATAGATGAACAAAGGCATTCATCTAAGTCTTGTGCTGGAGTTTAGGTTTCTCTAAAATCATATTTTTTCGGCCGCACATACAAATCGTTCCCAAATATCAAGCACTGGTCTCCGTGATCTTTGTGATTATCGTTCTAATTTAAACTACTAAGGCCAGTGTGTTTATTTCAACTTACATGAAAACAACAACCACATTTTACTGTTCTGATATAAAACAGCAACTGTAAAAGCTTTAAACACCACCCCAGAAGGCTAAACTGCAGATAGACTTTATATTGTATGGCTATTACACTGCTAACAGCACATAGTGCCGTGTTTAGAGGAATGGTGAGTCAAGACAAACAAGTTTTTAAAAAATCATGTTTACATTCCATAAATAGCAGAGAGAAAAGCCTAAAGCAAGTCAAGCCACAGCTGCGTGAAACACCACTTTCTCAGTTTCTGTAAGTCTTCATTTATACTGCGCTATAAATGGTTAATATACACTGCCGTCATTGACACAAAATGAAGATGTTTGTTTTTTTTGCACTATAGTTACAATACCATCCCTGAGCATTCCTCATTAGGAAGTGAATCATAACAGCTGGCAGGAGGAAACAGACTGCAATTAGTGAACGTATGATGTTCAATGATTGCATGACTTTGGTTTTTACTGTCAGAAGAGGTAATTAGAACAGTACTGACAGTATGTCCACAAGCTGCTAGTCTGATGTAGATTCATCACACACTCACCCTCACAGTCTGGTCGTCAGAGCAGGAGAGCAGCTGCGACCCGTCGGGAGAAAACTGGACACGCTGGACCCAACTGAGGTGACCGCTGCAGTCGGCCATCTTCTTATTGGCCTCAAGATCCCACAGCTGGAACACACACACGCATAAATATGGAGCATTTTACACCTCATCACATTACCACAGTTTGTACAAAAGATAAGCATAAAATTAGTTAGAAAGAGCAGACGGACAGCTTGTAAACGTTTTCACTTAAAAATCTATTTCTACATCTATCTTTTCAGCGTAATAAAATCTCATATAAGTGTGTGTTTACCTCCACGGTATAATTTGAAAACGCGATGGCCAGCAGGTTCGTGGTGGGACAGGCGTCACAGTACTGCACCGTGCTCAGGCGACTGGTCCTGATCTCCAACAACATGTCTGATGTCTCCACGTCAAACACCTTCGAAAAGAAAAAAGACAAAAAACAAATCAGTGTCTACTCCGCCTTTGCACTTGGTCAGAACATATTTAAAATGCTATCATGAATGCTGCAGTTACATAAGATGAGTTATTTGTTAGAGTTATTTATTTATTAGTTATTATTAGATTTCAGTTCTTTTCAATTCACTCATCCTTTTACCCTCTGAAACCCAAAACCCGTCAGTGGATTTAAAAGGCAGGTTGTCTTTAAAAAAATCTGAGCCAGAAACTATGAAAATAGAAAGAATTGCTAAATTTACAACAGTACGTGAATTATTCATCCACGCTGTGCTGTTCTGTAACAAAAGCAATGTTTCTTCAAAATAATTTTATTTCACTTGTCTTATTCAAAAATTGCCAAAAATGAACCGATCGCACCAACCATATTCTGTAAAAAGCAAAAAATTCTGTGTTCCTCGATGTAACTGAGAAGCCATTAGTGACTCTGTTGTGACCAATTATGTTACTAGTAAAATATTTATAGAAGGTAGAGTCGCTTTTTTTCCAGTGTTGGTAACACTTGTGGGAAATTGACTCAATTTTTCCCCCATTTTTGTAAAATAAATAATCTAGGAAATTCAGCTTTTATTTTTTTAAAATGATTTATGGCATTGTAACTGCACAAAACATTTTTTTGAGCTCTCTCTACTTCTAGCCATAGTTGGACTGTTTCCATAGAGATGCAGGACTTTATATTGCAATGAAAAATAACCCTAAGTAAAAATGTGACATGACCAAAAACCCAGAAAAACTGCTGGAGTTTAAAGGGGTTAATGCAATAACTATTGGCTATATATTAAAGCTTGGTCAATCCCAGATTTCCGAGACCTATAACAATATTTGTACTGATATAAAAATCCTGCATTAATGTCCTGGCTGCTTTTTATTACAATCAGCAAACTTGTAAATGCTCTCTGGTGGACAAATTATGTAATGGCAATGCTGCCTCTAATGACCTCAAACAAACATTTGGGATTTTCTTCTTACTGCAGTTTACATACGCTGATAGAAGCGTCCGTGATAAGTATATTCACACATCCAAATAAACATATCATGTTGTGCCGGCAGATTAAAACATAAGGCAAATTTGGGGCTTAAAAGTTCTCCTTTCCCCTCTTCTTAAGGCCAAACAAACAAGCTCAGACATCTCTGCAGTGTTTGGGTTGTTTGCCAGAATACGAACGAATGAAGACGTAGAGGACACAGACAGACTGATTACAGGACAAGACTGACTGATTTTAGAAAGCTCAGGAAAGGAGGGGCTGCACCCATTTATAACCAGGACACACACTCTTTAGACTCTCGAGAAGACAGACGGACAAACAGGCTCTCTTTCCTGTCTCCTTCAATGAAACAACACAAGAGGAACAAGGGCAGCGAGGATGGACCGAGTGAGCTGTTGGATTTATCAGACATTTACCCGACAAAATAACGAACCACACCATGAATGGCCACTGATTGAATATGCAAACTGATTCACTTATAACTATATTTTCCACACTAAATACTAACCAGAACAGCATTTCTGACTGCACATATGATGCGTTTCCCGTCTCCGGTCCAGGTGCTGCACTTGACGAGGACCTCTTCATCGCTCTCTGTAACCAAGTCCCTCACACCGATTGTCTTCCACTCGTTGGCAGACGACACTTGAAATAGCTGAATATATGATCGGAGACACAAAATATTGAGAGGGGAGGATATTAGAATACGTTCTCAAATAAGTGAAGCTTCACAACATCATACAAATCTAGGTATAATGTTGATATATTTAGAGTAGACAAATTAATTACCATACCGAAAACCTTTTATTTTATCATCAAAATGTAGATTAAAGATGGTCATAGAAGTTGTTTGTTTACTTTATTTACCCAACTTTACTTTTCTCCTGTGAATTGAAGCTCTCCTGGAATCAAATGATCCTTTGATTTTTTTTTTTTTTTTTAAACAACAACTTAACTCTGTGTTCTTATTCAAACGTGCAAAAAATATAGAAAACTAGTTTCCTATTAAAATGCACAAATTATTTCTCTAAGATCTCTTGCACTGATGTTACAAATAACAGTAAAATATGTCAGAGTGCACCCAGCCCATGTGAATCACGTACAGTTTTATCGTGCATCGGCTTTGGAAATGACAGCTTTATGAGTATCGGGTTTAATGGCAGTCACCTTAACGGTGCCATCGTTGGAGGAAGTGGACAAATAACTGTCATCAGGGGAGAAACAGCAGTGGCTGACGGGCGCAAAGTGCCCGAACATGGTGTTCTGGGAGGACGGTTTGTTGAGGTTCCACAGCTATAGAAGCAAAGAGAAACACGTGAGACTGAAAGTGGAAAACAAACAGAGCGATGTCATGAGAAAAAGAACTAAGTAAATATAAAGCACACGCAAAACAGGTTTATGGATGCAAAACATACCTTAACGTTCATGAATTCGTCGTTGGAGCATGTGGCCAGCAGGAGGCGCTGAGTTGTGTTGGTGAACTGACAGTGGTTGATCTGCTCCTCGTGCTCCTCCTCAAAAACCCTCAGTAGCATGGCGCGCTCTGCGTTCCACACCTGAAAGACACAAGTCAAGAATTCTGATATAAACGAGTGGAAAAAAAAGCTAAACTAAAACCCACCAATGGGTTTGAAAAGCACGTTTTTTTGTTGTTTTTTTTAAGTTAAAAATCATCAAAATTACATTATTCATCAGAAACCATAAAAACAGACAAACTCATCTTCACTGTCCTTACAACTGTCCAAATCCAGGTTTAAAAATCACGATATTTCATCGAAATCACATTATTGTACATGTTTTAATACCAGATGTACCATAAATAAAGGATATGCTGTAACTAGATTCTGTAAGAAAGATTCTGCACTGATCAGCACAACCAAGAAGCCATTAGTGACTCAGCTGCAACCAACACGCACATGAAAAAAAATTTGGTTCAACTGCACCCGTTGTTTACACATAGCAGGTAGCAAACAAGTAGGGCAGCAACTCAAAATACAATAAGTCAAATATCTATATTATGTAATTTTTTTAAAAAGTATTTTTCACACCTGGGCCCACCCAGTATTTATGATTTACGGCATCATCCCTCTGTCATTGTGCACAAAAGAGATTTTGGACATTTTTCTACATCTAGGCCTGGTTGTTGTGTTTCTACAGATATACAGGACTTCCTATGGCTGTAAAAAATCATGCCTGGAGGGTTAACACGTGCCATGTTGTGCTGTTTTACATGCCTGTTTGTTTGCTGTAATAAAGTTGATCATAACAGACCTGTGGACTGCTTACCTTGATTTTCCTGTCAGTAGAGCAGGTTGCTAGGAGATGGTCATCAGGGGAGAAGGCACAACAAAGCACTTCGTCTTCGTGGGCCTGAATCTCTGTGAGCTTCTCGCCCGAGGTACTTTTAAACACCTGAGCACACAGGTCAGGACAGTAGTTGAACATCAATTAATAAATGCAGTAAAAGCACTAAATTGCTCATTGGAGACACAATTTTACTTGCAGCTATGATGCAAAAAGCAGTTTCAGATATCAGGGATTTCAGAGAATCTACTGTTATTTTTTTGAATAAATAACCAAAATGTAACAATCTGCATAACAATAAATGATCAAATAAACCACATGCACACCTATGTTTGAACCTGATATGGTCTCTGCAACAGCAATGCTGCCTTTTTACCAATACATACTTCTTGTGGCTTGAAAAAGTGATGTGCTTTTCATATTTTCCAGCAGTTTGTCTCCATGGAAACTGTTTGCCCTTCATGACTTTACACAAAAAAAACATGCACTGACTGCATGGTTACCTTGAGTGTCTTGCTTGCTCCACAAGAGGCAATTTTGGTTCCATCATGAGAGAAGCAGGCAGAGTAGATGGAGCCCTGGTGGGGGTGGATCACCAAACGGGACAGATTCTCTACGCTGCTCTTATTCCTGCACAAAAACCCCACATGCACAAGAATTGTCAAAACTCAGTCACACTGGATTCAATTTACATGAGGTGTCACCATTTTACATAAATACCCAGTAACAGAAGATGCAAAGAAAATAAAGGCTAATTTAATACAATACATGACTTATCTTAAGATGCACAAAAAGGTTAAAACAACTTGATTTTGATGTTATTTTTTAAGAGCACCACGCGAAAAATGCTTGTTGTCATACACTAGATCAAAGTAGAGTTTCCCAGCGCTGGTCCGGTCCTGAGCCTGTAGCCGGGCCTGTCTGTGCACCTCAGAGTTGTGTGGCTGAGACAGAGCGAGCTGCACAACGTCAGGGAAAGGACGCTCCTCCAGCTGGTGGCCGTTCTGAGACAGAAACTCCTGGAACTGACTTCGCACTTCGCTGTTCTGGGAGGAGAAAAAATGTGAACATACTTCAGTCCACTGAAAGCTGTACATATCATTAAATGAAAACTACACAACAATCGGTCCCTCAATATAATGACAAAAAATGGTTAATCTTTAAGTAATCTGATCTCAACACATAACTTTGCATAATGATTGTATTTATTCTCATTTCAGCACCCATCAATTTATCCAGGCAAGGACGAAGAACATTCACTGAAAATCACTGATAACCCACGAGACACAAGATTAAATTGTTACTTTGGTATAAAAAATAGTAAATTACTATTGCCTCAGAAATTTCGGAGCCTTCTTACTTTGCATGTCCTCATAAAACCGGTGTGGGAGTTACGCATCACAGCTCCATGCTTCCCCGCTTGCGTCTAATAAACCATTTGCCACTTATCAAATCTGCCGTCTTGCAATGATGAAAATTGGTAAGGGAGCAGGGGACATCCAAAACATGGAAGGACAATAAACTTGTCTTTGTAAATGAGATAATCAAAAACAACTTGGGGGAAAGATAATAGAGGGTCACGCTTTATTTAATTCACAAAGTTTCACAGAGGGGGGGCAAGAGCAAGAAGGACAGACGGACTTCTAAACCTGTATTTGTCCCCTCGAGAGGGACTTGCGTCCCATTTTAATGAAGGGGAATGGGAAGCATCCTCACCCTTTATCTTTGTCTTGTGACAGTAGAAATCTTTAAATAACACCCACACAGTAGCCAGATTGTTTCATAAAGCGCTTCATGTCTGCTGACCTCTTTGTCCAGAATGGATCCATACTCCATGTAGTCATTGATGAGGTGAGCTGGACCCATTATCTGGGCCTTGGTGCTGATCCAATCCAGAGAGAACATGAGGGAGTACAGCTCCTAAACAGAGTGACAAACAGGTCAAGAGACATGGTGAACAAAGGAGAAAAATATAGACAGACTGGAGAAATAACACCCTGCTATCAATCCACTGCCATGTACAGCGGCTCTGCAAAGTGTTTGTACACGGCTGTGCAATATGAGCTCAGTTAATTTTACCATATCAATAAGAATGTTTTCCCAGAATCGATGCATATAATGAAATGGAAATTATGAGGAACAATCATGACTGGTGTAATCAAATGTTCCGCACTGGTTTATATTTGATCAGATTCAGAAAACAAAAACTTTTCACAGCTAATTTTGTTTTTAATCCATTTTAACTCAAATACTTGATTGAATTTTAAAAAATCATTGCAAAAGCATCTACGATTGTACTGGAACGTCAATAGGTAAAAATCCTGGATTAGCTGGCCTCCCAGTATGTGTGTGTTTTACCTGTGAGAGGTTGGCTTTGGCCATATGGTAGGTCAAGAATCTGATCCAGTAGAGACATTCCTCATCTCCTGAGGTGGGAGGACCATCTCTGTAGTGCTGTTGGTACTGATTCACCACCTTACTGTGAAGGATCTGAAACACAAACACATACTTTACAAAATGCATGTCGTGGTAAAGCACTAGACAAGAAGCAATAATTATTAAGTATTTGCTAATTATGTTGTTAATGCTATTTATTTATTATGCTGTTGTAAAACCACTGCAGCAAATCAGCTACATGGCCTCTTACGCCTTCTAGCATAATTGCCTTAGTCACTTGATAAGTCTGAACTCTAAAAACTTGAGTTCCCCTCAAGTTGTGAACAGACTGACCTCGAGCTGGGTTCGATTCTGCTCCACGAGGAAGTCCAGCTGGAGGTCGTGAAGGTAGTACAGGTAGGGTTTGTTGTGACTGTCCACAAAAAGCAGAGACTTGTCAACAAACTCCTGGAGAATGTCCTCCACCTCCTCCGGCTCCAGATCCCACAGAACAGACAGCACCTGGGAGAGGAAATAACTCTGACTGCATGAACTGAAAACAATGTGCAAAATAAAACTGATTACTTTCTGGAAATTCACCACATTCGGTGACTGAACCACTAAAAGCTTTATAATGTAAATAAAGAACATCAGTGTCATGTTCCACTGATGGACATATGACAGCAATCATAAGTGTCTTGTGTTGTGTAGTCGAACCTAACCTTAGCAGGGACTTTGATGTCCTTCTCCAGCACAGTTAAGTCCTTGTAGAGCTCTCGATGCTCGTCAGGTAGGACCTCAATGCTCGCGGCCATGGCCTGATCCAGGGCATCGTAGTCGTAAGATGACGACTTCCGAATACGTTTAAACTGTTTCTGCTGCAGCTGGCGGAGGTAGTAGCTCCAACGGTTGGGTTTGTCTTTGAGCAAAGCCCCAATCAGAGACACCACCAGAGGGGAGCCTGGCATGGGTCAGAAAGAAAAAGAAAACTTGTGTGTTAAAAGCAGAATTATGTAAGTATGATCCCAAAACAATAAGACTTGAACCTGCACAAAACACAAGACTGACAGATAGTTCTTTTTATCCTCTGAACCTCATGTACATCAATGTAAATATACACTTTTTTAAAAAATAAAATCACCAAAATTATACTGCTTATCAAAGTCAGAAACTGTAAAAACAGAAAGACTCCATGACTTTCAATTCTCACACCAGTACTTGAGCTAACTATTTGTGATACGCTGTTCAGTCAGAAAGTTTAACTGAATCTAACCTTAAAATCTTGATATTTCATCAAAAATNTGGGATTTGTAATAACCACATTATGTTAAAAAAAAAAAAAAAAAAAATTTTTAATTAAAAAACAAATAAAAACTGACGTGCTCCTCGCTGTGACTGTGAAGCAATTATTGACTCAGCTTTGAAAAACAGTCACATAACATGAATTCAAGGACTTTTCCGCTGAACTGGGCTGAACTGCCAGCCATGTTTACAAAGAGCAGATAGGAGACAAACAAAGAAATCAAAGAAATTCAAGCTTTGCTTTTTGTCATAGTCTATGGCATTCTAACTATGTTACATGGCACAAAGGACCTTTGTGAGTTCTCTCTACTTGTAGTCATGGTTGTGCTGTTTCCAAGAGGTGCAGGACTTTATATTGCAGTGAGAACTGAGTCCACGCTGAGTAAAAATGTTCGAGGAGCAAAAAAATGACCAGAAACTATAACAGGGTTATAAATAATTACAACTTAACTAAATTACAATTAAACGACTAAATCAAAGTGATGTGTGTTTTCTAATGTTAAAAATGTACTTACATCACCAATACTAGCAAATATGGACTTAAATTTGTACCTTTGTTCGCACATACAGATTGCATTACAGCATGTCAGTTTACAAACCTTTACACTCTCTTACGATGCTGCGAGCCTCCTCAGGAAGCCCGTGAGGCTTAATTTTAGTGTACAGAGCAAGGATCTCCAGCCCCTTGTTTTCATCCAGACCACTCTGCACTCCCACCTCATGTTTAGCACCTACAACATAAAAGCACAAATGCAGTGCACAGATCTTTTTAGTTACAACTGCATTTTTAGTGTAAAGAAAAGTAATCACAGAAGGCTTCACTTTGTCAAATTTGCATGCGTATTGTGACCAGAGTCAACAATGAGGCACATACCGCTAACAGTGTCAGTAAGGCTTCTATTTCTGGTGGTTAGAAGTATCCGACAGTGGATATCAAACGCCTTCAGCACTGTACTATCCCAGATGTCATCTAGAATCAGCAGAGATCTAAAAAGGACACCAACAAGGAAAAAGATGTTTCCCACCACACTGATCAGACTTAACATGACATATAAGCATTTAATGAAAAAAAGAATAAAATATCACAAGTTAGTATCTGATCTCTGCTTTTTTCTTTAACCCTTCTAAACAAGAGTTTAGCTTTCACTAAAATGTTCATCCAAAACCTGTCTTGTAAATGTCTGCATACATCCTACTGAAACACCTACTGATACCAAAACACCATTTAAAGCTGCTATTGAAATCTAGCTGGTTCAGTAACTAAATAAATACCAACCTAAATGTGCATTTATAGTCATGTAATTCCTTGTTCTAAGTTCTTGCAATTTGAAATCCTCCTGCTTTATTTTTTATTTTTTTTACTTTGTTTCTTGTAATTTTATTTTTTATTTTATTTATAAATGATTAAATTGTTTGTCACCAAAGATTGAATTCATTTTCGATTCATTATTCTTAATAATTTGATTGTTTTTGTGTCCTCGCTTATCTTACCTGTTAAAAAAAGTAAAATTTGCAGAAATGGCTGAAGATACACATGCTGAGTGTAGTTGTCTACATAAAATAAAGTTGTGGTAATTATTGCATGTTCTCCATGTAGATGCTACTTATTTATTATTCATTGTTTTAAATTTGACAGTAAAGATATTTTATGCTCAACCGAACTGGTCCTATTCCCTTGAGCCTCAATTTTGTATCTTGATTTGACAGCAGACTTTGAACAAGACGCTAGGAAAGCAGATCACGATCATCTCAAGGTAGTAACCTGGGATATCTCCGCAGCATGAGGAAGCGCAGACGCTCCTTGGCTTCATCCAGAGAGGTGGGGGGCCTGGAGAGGGACTGGGAATCCAGGCCCTGCTCCAGACGAAAACACAATGACTGCATCTTCACCAGCAGGTCCGGCTTGTCCAGCTGACCAATGGCCAGCCAGTGGATACCTCCAGGAAAACAGTCTGGAGACACGGAAAGGAAAACAACTTAGTCTACGAAGCAGAGGGTGAGAAGCTACAGAGAAATAATTGTTAGATAACTGCGTTTGAAGCTATGCTCTCACATTTGAGTGTTATCACGTTGGCATTTCATGGCTTGTTAATGACAATGAAGCACTATCTACCTAGATAAATCAGTCCATTAGTGATCTGTGACACTTAGCAGGACACACAAAGTATATCAGTCCAAGATGATTACAACTTTTTCATTTGAATTAGTTTTCATTTCTTGAATTCTTGATTGTTTCATGAAAATCAATATTTGATCATTAGTGCTTGATTAGAGTCAGTCAAACATTGTGTACCTTCGATGAGTCCATGGTGTCTGACAGCCTCGGCAGCGAGGACAGACTTGCCCGAGCCGGCCATGCCGAAGACCGTGACCCAGCCAGTATCCTTCTGGAGCCGGTACAGTTTCTCCCTGACCCGGTTCACCAGCTCTGGTCTGCTGACAAACACCACGGGCCTCTGTGGCACTCCGCCTTCACTAAGCACCGTCTGGACTGTTAGACAAACCAGAAGGGGATTGACATAAACACTGTGCAAACACATCAGCTGTGAATGACTGTAGAATTTTGAAAATGCAAAAGAAGACACCAAGGACTTTAATAATAATAAGAAGGAAACTGTGTTTACAAGACTGCTGATTGACCTTATAACCAAAACAGCACCCACACAACAAGCAGTGTCTTCACATAACTTTTTTTCTCGAACACTCATGGACTCCCACGCACTGACAGCACAGCCTTCCAGACCTCCACTCTCTCCACCCACAGCTTCCCACATCTCACCATAAGATGTAAGGCTATCAGAGGAGCTCTTATGTGCATCAGGTACAACGCACGGTAGGTCGCCGTGGAGCATATGTGCCAAATCATCGTATGCCTCCTTGACCAGGGCGTTGTAGAAAGAGATGTAGGCACGATTGTCTTTCATCAGTAAGAGTTCCAGCAGGGCTGCAGCCTGATCCTTTCTGGTGGGCTGGAGAGGTGAAATATCAGAGATGAGATGAGGACTATGCTTTTGACATGCTGCTATGTTATGTGAGCTGATGAAACAGTACATGATTTACATAACTAAGCCAGAGAAAGTTGTGAAAAAGTTCTTAGATGTCCAACCATCATTTCTGAAATACTACTTATGTAACTCCCTGGCCTTCCTTGAATCATCTAAGCCAGTCATATTCCAGAAATTACCCGAGCCTTTGTAGGCTTTTGTGGCATCTGGTGGTGAAGTTGCATGTTGCAACCAACTGAATACCACTTACTTGCCCCCCAAAGCATGCAGAATGACCTAATGAGAATGCTAAGAATGTATAAGGCCCTTTTAAATATAAAGTAAAAATAAAGGCTTCATTCTAAGTTCAAGAAAACACAACTATTGCTATTTTCAGGTGATGGTACATAAATGAAAACAGAATTTTGAGTAGTATTTTCCATTTCTACTTATAGATCCCCGTAAATCACACACACTGACTGGACCTTTAAACATCTGATGGAGGGATCCTGTGTTTTACAGTCTGGGATTCTGCAAGGCAAGCTTATCATCATGGTAGTAATAAAACACGCAGATACACTACAAGAGTAAGAAGTGCAAAGGTCAGAACCACATTATCCAGAAAATAGATTGAAAACCCCTGAAATCTTGAAGCTAAATTCAAAGACTATGAAGGGATTTCAGCACACATATTGGCTAGGTTGCTACTTCACCTCCTTCAGCAGTCAATAAGTATTCTGTTTGTGTCTCCCTAAGCAGCACCCCCAAGCAAAATGTGCTGACACATCTTTAAGTTGCCCGGGTGAAATTAAAGTTTGTAAAAAAATATATCTGCGAGCAGAAGGTGAGGAAGAAAGTTGATCAACTTTATGACCTGCACATAAAATGGCACTAACTTTGGAAAACAAATGGCATGAATCAGTCAATGAAGGTAACTCAGTACATGTAAAATATAACACGAGGAAAGGAGGGCAAGAATTCACTAAAATAAAGAAAAAGGTAAAGCCACCTCTCTGCTGGGAGAAAAAAAAAACGACAAGACACAAAAATAATATAGGTTTCCAATGATTAATTGTTTTCCCATGTGCCCTGCCACCTTCAGCATAATTTTACCTTAATCCTGATCTTCTCCTCCTCATCCACAGTCATCACACCGTCACTGATCATGTGGTCCATCAGGTAGCCGGCTTTGATGTCCTGCTCCAGTCTGTGGCGAAAGCGCAGCAGACAGCTCCGCGCCCCTTCCTCCAGCGCCATCTCTGCACAACACACCAACCATGCACGATCTCGATGCGCTGCAATTGATGGAGAGGATGCAAATAAATAAAATGAAAATAAAATATATATATATATATCAGCTGTGCAGAGCAGTAGTTTGGAAATGGCTCTAAAGCGACTGTTGTTTAAGATGTAGTCTTAATGGGCTGCGTTTCAGTCATTAACAAAAACAAGAAAATATGCAAATACAAACAGGTATATTGAGAATTTAGCAGTAGGCTATATGTGTGCGCAGAGAGTAGAAGAGGAGTAAACAGTAAAACCAGCAGAGTTTAGGTTTCACTGAAGCACAATATGGACACACAGTAACCAAACCAGTCCTTGTTTATTGATTTCAAACAGGTCTTCTACCATCGTTGAATGTCCCTCAGCAACAGTTTCCACAGCACTAACAACAATAAGGATTTTTTTCCGATCATTGCAGAGATGTTGCCATTAATAATATAAAACAATTCATTGAATCTTCTGTTCTTCAGATACTGGGGGTGAAGGAAGACTCTTGAATTCACTCTTGCTGCCAACAGCAGAACCTTTTGTGTTCTTAGCTTGTGAGACATTTTAGAGTTAGCAGAAGCAGCTTTAGAAAGTCATCAAAACGGCTATGATTGCTCACCTATAAGACAGTGAGGGGGCAGGACTGCTCAAAATTTAAAGACTAGTGTCGGAATACAGCAGCTCAGTTAAATTATTACGGGCTTATAAAGCTGGGAGGTTATCTGGTTGAGAAGGGTCTTGAGGAATGGCAGGAGTATCTTCACATCGTAACAGCTTTGACTTTGGGATTTTGAGTATAGCTTGTTTGCATGTCACCTATTCTGTTACTTGCAGAATCAGAATCCTTTTTATACTTTTTATTGTCATGATGCATACACTTCTGTACACACACCTACATTACAGTCAGAATTATTTTCATTATGTATGGATCCCTGACATCTCTGTCATTTACTCTTAAATAAAGGGCTAAAATTACTTTCAAATTGTTAAATATATATATGTTTTAAACGGTACACTAAAGTAATTTGTCAATAATTATTCTACAACTACTTTCATATTTCATTACTGTGTAAAACCAGCTGTTAGAGGACTTTACCTGAGGCTGTGAGAAATTTTAATGAGTAGTTGTAATGATGATTTCCCCATTAGTCTATAAAATAACACAGTAACCACTGAAAATAATCAGTAGGTCCAATCCTTAATGAAAGACAGCCCAAAAATACACAAAAGGACGTGGAGACATTCAGTGGACTTGTCGTACAAAGAGCAAAAGGGGAAACAGGTAGAGCCCAAAAGTGAAAACGGAACTGATTGTTCACGTAGATATTACTAAGCAAAAAATTCAGATAGTCTATCGTGGATTAATTTCTTCTAGTATCAACACAATTCTGGGGAGAGCTTTGTCACTTTCTGACAGCTCTGCACTGCCTGTCAGTGAATGAATAAACATAGATACCGTATGTTTGGACTTGACTTTAATTTGTTCTTACATACTAATATGGAGGAAGTATCTTACTATCGCTAGTGTGGTACACTCAGCTCATTTCAACACATGTCTAGACAAGTTCACTCACTTTGACTCGACAACATAATGAAACAAAGAAAGTAGCCACCAGCAGATACTTACGAATATCTTCTTTTGTTTAACGAGGCCGATATTTGTTGAACAGTGTCTGGCTGTAAAGTAAAGTCACGTTTTAAAGATTCAAATGAGTAAATTGACAGTTTGGTCCTCAGTGTCAATGCTATACTATACGCCCAATTTTGAAAGAAGAGCTTCCTGATCCACAACAATAACAACTGCCCCGGCGTGACGCAGCCAATCCCGGGGCTAGATTCAAACCACGTGACTGATGAGCTCATGAGTTTAGCGAACGTGTAACTGGGCAAACTGATGCTGCATTCAAGCTCTACTTCTCTGTCGTAAATACAAACATTTACAACCTTTGTTCACTGTTTACAACAAGGTAATATCTCACATAAGATGATTCATTTCAACAGCTGTTGTTTATTTGTAAACCGATGCAATTAGGCGCTGTTGCGATTCATAAGTGGGAGAAATGGGTCTGACTGACTTACTTTTGGCATTTTTTAGGTAATTTAGTCAAGAATTTTTGTGTTTTGTATATTCTCCCAGAATATACAACATTGCATCAACGCTTTCTATCTATTAAATATTACAGTGTCTAACTTTTGGAACAAGAAATCATAACAAAACGCGTTCACCTGTGTTTGCATGTCATAATTTTTCGATTTCCTGACTGTACCTGAAGGCAACGATACTGCCTGGTGATAGAGGTGATGAGAGCATGTTGTTTATTGCACTGTACACTGACGCACTGATAATGCAATTATGAGGAGCTATAAGTAGTTAAACTGTATAATGCTGTAAACATATAAACATGTTGTCAGACCTGGAAAGCAACCATTTCTGAATACAAAATTAAATTAGGCCAGTCTGACAATCAAAATCCAACAATTGAATCTCCATTTAGAGAAAATACGAAGCACTTTGAATTAATGTCAGATTTGCTTTATCAGTAAGGTTATACGTCTCAGTTTTCTTTGCAGGTGGGTAATCAAAATTTTTCAACAGCTATATTTATCTGTATTAAGAGGTGGTCCATGTGGTGTGAAAACCGTGCTCTGAATGTCATATTTACCTTAAAGGCTAACAATCCTCCTTTGGTTATATATATTACAGTTTGATGTTATTTATGCACATCCACAACACTTCTTATGTCTGTTACGTTTTATATCTAATTTCAGAACTTTACATCTACTAACAAGATAAAACAGAAGATTTAGTCATAGGTTAAAAGCCTGGCTTTTAATTAGAACTGTCTATTAATCATTTATTTGATTATCTTCATGTTTTAAAATGTTTTATTCCCTCTAATTCATTGTATTTCTCATTGTCTTTTATGTAATTCATTTTTTTTTAAAACATTCTACTTGGATTATATAATTGTGAATTAATCACTAATGCATGCTCAGTTTTCTTTCTGATGTTTTATTATATTAACAGTGGTACAGAAGAAAAGAACAACAACTTTTCCACATTTTCATGTAAACTTTTGTAAAACTACATAACTGCTTTTCTTTGTGCATATGCATAGGTCCGCTGGAAATTATGGACCCAAAAATCACTTTTGAGTTCAGCACCTTTCGTTTCCCAACGTGTTCTAACAGCCAACACATAACAGGCAATACTGTAAAAACTACAGTACTTCAAAATATAATAACAAGCATCGCAACAAAATCAATATAACTTGTACTCCACTGGCAGATATTAAGTAAAAGTACAGAAAACACATGTGGCAAATATTCCAAAGAATTACTCAAGTAAAAACTAAAAGGACCAAATCCCAACACAAAGACACTCATGCAGACAACTTCCTTTGACAAGTCAAAACTCAGAGTGGATTTAAAATAATACAGGAAGCTTAAGTTTCTGACAGATTAAGTAACAAAAGTAAGGGACTATCAAAGTACTAACTCACTGAATTAAGGGCTCTCTCATGTTTTGCATTAATATCAGCACATGTGGCACTTGCTATGGACAATTTCCCTGTGTGAGTAACTATAGTTATACCTCAGTAAAGAACAAAGATAAGTAACTTGTTAAATGTAAAGAATCTGAAATGCTACTCTGCTACTTTTCTAAATATATAAGCTTCTTCCTTTTTACTTCATAAAGCTCGCTGCATGTGTTACACATACTAAAGTTTTGCCCTTTTTCTCTTAAGAGTTTCACTACAGAGAACTGTATGAAATGGGATGTCGCGGTTAGGTTCAGGAAAAGATAATCGCTTTATATATCTATTGTATTTTGTCTTCCCACTCGCATACTTTGTCCTTCTTTGTGTCATAACAGCCTGTTTGACAGTGCTCAAATACATTTCAGTATACACAGCAGCCCCCCCTACACACTCACATACACACTTTCTCAGTTTTAGCCCTGTCCGATAAAAAAAACCTTCACCTGCATGAGCCATATTTTGCATTTAATTGTGGGTGACAGAGTCCTGAGCCGGGTCCTGAGGAAGGCTCGCTGCAGGTGGGCTGTTGCTGAACAGCAGCTTCCTGATGATATCCGCATAGAAAGGTCCATAAACATTCTTGTTGTAGTTGACCAGGGAGACGAACTTTGCTCCTATCAGCGCTAGTTCAGGCTTGATAACTGCCAAGCCAGCTGGTACCTGTTCAAGTTTGTGCTGAGATTTTGGGTTGTTGAGAAGCACCATGAAGTACTGCTGCACACGATCCTCTGCAGGGAAAGGTAGAGGAGAGGACAGGGTTAGAAAACTCCCAACCAGCAGATTTCGAGCTTCATTATCACCTCTGTTTTTGTGTATTCAGCACAGTCCCACTAATACATGTTTTTCTGCGCATTAAATATGTCAGTCCGGTTCACTCTGTCTTACCAACTAGAGTGCGGATGGGATTGTCCTTCTGGGTGATGCTGCAGATCTGACCCGTGAGGGTGGCTTGAAGTGCTGGGGTGAGTGCAGGGTAGCTCCTCTCTGTTAAAGACTTGTTGAGCTCACAGCAGATCTGCCCACTGATGCCCTCTAGTGACTCTTCTAGGTTAAAGCTCCTAGAGACAGAGGGAACATTGAGTTCAGCGTTGAGCTCAGATGTCATATGAGGAAGATGTTTGAATAAATTCATGGGCTTATAAAATGAAAGGGAACTTACGGTCTGTGCATCCCATCCAACAACACACTGATCATCCTCTTTAGACGATCAGACAGGGAGGGAAGACCCTGGATAGGCCCTCCAATGGTGCTATAGACAATTAGCATCACCTCGTTCACCGCCTGACACTGCTGAAGCTGCCAGTGAATCTCGAGCAGGCGGGTCTCATCTGTTGCCAGGGTCTAAAGAGGAACCAAATACATTCAGTATACGATACTTGGTATTATATTATTATTATATTAGTTTCATATCAATATGTGAAACATACTTACAAGTCATGTAAATATGTTTTCTTGTTTAGAAGACATCCAGTCAATTTTTCCTTGGGAGTTAATGCTATCCCCAAGCACAAATTGTCTAAATGTCTCCTAAATTTTCATCCTAGACCTATAATAGGACTATGTATATTTTACACATCACGAGCAGAGAAATTGTCACGTAATGAAATCTGTTTCTCTTAACCTACTGAACCCTAACTAGTTTCTTTGTTTCAGTAATTTCTGTCATAATTTTACTCACTGTGGACTAATTTTACTGTGCAATATAAAGTTCAGTACCTCTGTGGAAACAGCACAACCATGGTTAGAAGTAGAGATCTCAACAATGTCTTTTTGATCAGTTATATTACCATAAAACACTAAAAAGTCTAAATGAAAGATGAATTTCTTTGATCATTTATTTGACAAAAAAGGTAAAAACCTGGTATAAACATTTTTCAGATGTTACCACTGCTGATGCCATAGATTATTTTGCTACTTACTGTTTTAATCTCTTTCATATTAGTCTCCTCTCTGCTTTGTGTAAACACAGTGTGGAGTTCAGCCCAGTTTAGCCAAAAAGCCCATGTACTTAAGTCATACGACTGCAGGCCACAGATGAGTTACTGAGGGTATCCCAGTTGCTACAGGAAGTGCAGGTTGTTTTTCCCTTTTACACTTCAGTTAGTGTTATTGGATTTTTGGTGAATGTTTAAATGGGACAGTGAGATTAATTTTGATGAAATATCACCATTTTGAGCTGGTTAAGTTGGTTAAGTTTTTCAATAGAATGGCACATTACAGGTGAGTAGCTAAAAGACTGTTGAAAAGTTGAAAATCTTTCTGGCTCGGATTGAAGGCATGTTTTGCATTTTTTTTAATTGTTTTTTCTTTTCATAACATGCCTTCCAAACTAACCGGTAGGTTTTGGGGTTTATAGGGTTAATTTCACAAACAAATACACCACATTACCTCAGGCAGTGGGCTTTTAAAGAAGTCCCCTGTGAGGATACGGAGGAAGGCAGTGTTGATGACCTGAAAGGGCCCAGGCACCACTTGTTGTCTTTTCCCATCACCATGAGTTTGTTCTTTGGGTACAGTGGCTGACTGCAGCTCTTCCAGGGCGGACTTGATCCAGGAGGTTGTATTGTCTAAAGAATCTGAGGCAGATTCACAGTAACTTAATACCGTGGTATAACAGTTGTTGTTTTTTTTTTACTTTGACACAATGACATATTTTGTAGTAGGTCCTGAGCAATACATCAGTCAGTTGATATATGAAGCATAAGTATGTGTTACTTTGCCGTGTTATTCCAACACACTGTCACACTATCAATTACATTCTCAAATTTAGTCAGATTCTATTTGTTAGAAACAAACAACTCACAACATATATATGGAGCAGGTTACAAAAAAAGACAATGTGTTCTTTCTTTCTCACTCACTGGGTGTTTTGTCCAGGATACTCTGAAACGTTGCCCTCTCATATTCAACACTGTGTCTCTGCAACACAGGCCTCAGTTGTTCAATTGTATTGTTGACAATGTCCACCTTCATCAAGTCCAACACACGGAATATCTCCCTAGTGGTTAGAAAATAACAAATTGTGGTGATTACCTTGCTTTTCATTGAATAAATACATTCAACAAACTCAAGTTTCTGTATTCTCTCCGATACACAACACAGTTTCTGAAAATAAGGATTTATTCATCACACTGAAATTTTTTTTGATTCTTTTAAACACTAGTATGGAATTACCTGAAGAGTGCCACTATGTTGAGGGTGCTTTCCCGTAGCTTCTTGATCTCCTCATCTCTCACTGGTGCACACAACTTGCCCATGGTGGTGATAATGTAAGAGGCAAGCCCCTGGATGTCTACAGCATCGTTGTCAGCCTGCTGACGAATCAGGTCCATGTCCAGCACCTCCATGATCTGGGTCCGCATCCGATTGGCACCAGGATTAAGGAATGATAGTAAAATCTGTCCAATTACAAAAAAAAAAAAAAAAAAACTTTACTTAGAATATTTTTACTTGTTTGTTTTCAGTTTTCTATCTATACTTATCACAAATGAGGTCAAGGAACAAAAGAGAAGTAGATGAGACAAGGAAGGTTAGGACTTGTGAAGAATCATGCAAAAGGTAATACAAAAAAAAATATTAGAAATGCTCATTTATCTTGTTCAGTCAGAGCTAATGGAGTCTCTTGTAAAAAAACATAATGAAGCTGTAAACCTCTCTGATCTCCTCCAATAAGTTGATGGCTTGTCCATACTCAGGTGGGTCATCATTCAGTTCAGCCTCCAGGATGTCCCAGAAGGCCTTGTGGAGATTATCTCTAACCATCTTCCATAAACTAAAAAAAAAAAAAAAAGAAAAAAAAAAAAGGGATGCCATTTATAAAATATACTATACAGACTTGTGGCTTTGTTTTTCTACTTCACCAAATCCCGAAGGAGAAAACTCAGTGTTCTTGGTAAGATGGTTCACACAGAATAAAAAAAGGAGCCATTATTGCACAGAACATCATTTTGATTTGCTGCCAGCAACACTGTGTGATGATAAATCACTGCATTGAATTTTGCTGTCTGTTTTACCTGCGGCTGTCCCTCTCCTCCCTCTACTATAAATAAATTATTTTCTTCTCCTTTCTTGTCTACCCCTCATCACTCTTTGTCCGTTCTTGTTCTGCTCAGATTGAACTAAAGATTCTTTTTTCTGTGAAATTCAATACAGATTGAAATAAATATAGGTAAGCGCTGTTCATCTATACAATTTCTATAATGTTTCTGAGCTAAATTCTGATAATTAGCCAATAAAGTATTAACATTCATCTTGGCAAGTAAGTACCTTCACCTCTTGTCTTCTTGGAAAGAAATCAACTCTTTTATTTTGAAGACAATGAACAACCTTTTAGGACAGTTTAACAAAGATTGGTTATTTTTGATTATACACCAATCATTCACATCAGTAGAAAAGATTCTCTATACTGTATACGTACACAATGTCCCTTTTGGATAATTTAAACTTTGTGTTCCTTCCTATCAGCACCGTTTGTTGTGTTTGTTAGAGGCTGCCATGTTTTTTGGACCTGCTTTTGTTGAATTATTTAAATATTTCACGAGTTGTGTGGTTCACAGTCACTTTGGCCACAGACAGAGGCATCTCTTTGGATCTCCCTTTTCTCATAACCTTCTGAAAAGTCACACATCAGTGTCAGATTGTCTTTTTACAGCTACTAAACAGTCAGTATACATTGACAATAGAAGAGTGTAAATTGTGGGAGTAAACAACTGATACAACTATTGTAAAACTTGATATTCGTCCTCAAAGCATGTGTAATCAAATTCATTTGCAGTTATCTTTCTATTTTCCCAAATGCTTACATGACAAAAACTTATTTAATTCGGCTAATAATCTACAAGACATGATCAAGGGGTGAACAAACGGACAACAAAGATCTTTCTCATCGTATACCTGTCCTGGGGTAGGCTATTTAGTTCCATTTGGAAACTGTGGTTCACAACAATTTCATGGGAAAGCTTCAGGTTGAACAGGTCTCTTCCAGCATCCATGACTTCATCCAGGGTTAAGGCTTTAGGTGGGCTTGCTGTGAGAATCAAACATTGAACCAAGTTTGTAAACAGACAAACAAGAGCTTGTGTTTGATTACTAAAGCTGTGTGATGACATTCGTGAGGGTGGTTGCTCCCTAATGAGATTAAAAATAACACAAATGAAAAACAGGAAGTCAGAGGATGCCTGACGAGCGGCCAAACTTACAGGAGGGTGTGCAATGTTTGCTGGAGCAGTCGCTGGAGAAGCTTTCACGTGAGCAGTCCAGATCGCTGGTCGACGTCATGCTGTCGCAGCGCTCCGATGATGACTCCCCGTCACAGCCTTGATCTTCACCGCTAGATGTGGAGGTGGGTCGCTCATCATTTAGAGGCATCTTGGATTAGAGCTGCATATGAGAAGTTGATAGTAACTTTTAGTTTCTTGACGAACCCCTTAAACAGAAAGTCAATGACTTTCCTAACACTTTATGTAACTTAATCTGTTCAGCAAGTATGAAGCGAATGCAAAGTACTTTTTTTTGGTTCTTGAAGATGTTTAACCTCTTATCCAAAAGGCTTCTTCAGTTCTAACAAACTGACAGGGGAGTCCCAGATACCAGTGTATATTCTCACCCCAAATCACATGATTAAAAGCCCATTAACTACCCAAGATCACATGCTTTGAAGTGTGAGGGGTTGTAAAACTGCCAGGGGAGAGACGGCCCAAGATAGTAACAGTGGTGCAACATTCTAGGGAAAGATCTCATGACTATAAGTACTGATAATTGGTGTTGACCTATTTCTCCATTTAAAAATGCCTGTTTCAGTTTAACAAAGATGGCTTCCTTCACTCCTGTCTCAAACCATCGATCCTCTCTGTCTACAATATGACACTGTGTTCCTCAAAAGAGTGTTCCTTATGTTTCAAATGCAAGCAGACTGCTGAGTCTTGTCCACCGGCATCTAAAACACTCTGGATGAAGAAGACAGATGGTTTGAGAGAGAAGTGAAGAAAGCCATCTATGTTCAAATGAAACAGCCATTTTCTGACGAGGTAGTGGGGTCTACAGCCCTACTTATCAGGTACTTATAATGAAGTCTTGAGTTGTTTCACCACTATTAACATCTCAAGTAATCCCTAACCTGATAGTTTTTCAACCCTTCACACCTAAAGGCATGCGAGTCTTGGGTTGTTAATTATTATTTTTCAAATTTTTCTCAACTAAACTGTAGTTCTTAGTGGTTCCTAACAAAAACTGCAAAAACCCCAAGATCTGACATTTGACTCATGGTGATATTCTATCACCTACTAACAAGAATCATTTGTGTTGCCAATCGCTGACACGTACTTCTTTGTGCCACAGAGCTCTATTGTTGTCCAAAAGCTTTAACTCACACAAATGATTACCACATTTACAGACTCTAACATATTCCTTCACTAATGACAAACACAGACCCTGTAGTTCATGTTGAGGAATTCCTACATAAATTGCTGCGGTGCTGTAAATATCTAAAAGAAAATCAAAAAGTTGAAAATAGAGTTTTACCTGAGCTTGTAAGAGAGTGGGAAAAAAATAATAATTTGCACACGTCAGAGTGCAAGAGAGTATAGATTTCTCACCTTAGTAACAGCTGTTATTGCCATAGCAGTCAACAGAGTGTAACAAAAACACCAGTCACACTCTATAAAACAGCTGGCGGGCCAGTCACCACGGAAACAGAGATAGCTGCCTCGTTGCACAGAGTTTCAACATCTTATTAAACTCGCTGTTATTGCATGAAGTAATTCACTGGAAAAACACTTGATGGCTCAAGAGTTTGTTTACTGCCACCAGGATTTACAGCGTTATCGAAAGTCTAGACACTAGCAGGACCAATTTCCACATAGGTTTAAACAAAAGCCTGTGTTCCTTGAGAATAAAAGGGACACTGTGTCCATATAGCCGAGATCAATTGTGTCTCCAGGGCAACATGGGACAACAGAGGGCTTCTCAACCGTCAACACGATCCTATTACACCTGTACCTATGTTGTCTGTCTTCCACACAAAGACATTAGCATAACAAAGAAAGGTTCTGTTTGCTAAGTAGAAAAAAATATAAGCTAACACCAAGCTGAGTGAATTCATGAATCAACATAAAGACCTAAAACCTCAAACCTAAACAATTTCTAATCTATTCTAAAGCAACATGGAAGTTGTGCACATGTTTTTAATCAATGCAAACACCAATCACCACACTCTGCTCATTAAAAATACTAAATTGTAGCTCAGTGTAACACCTACAACTAAGCAGGCCTATGCCTTTCTAATATTGCTTTAGACATACAGTACTGGCAGGATGACCCCTGGGTGTTCCTGTCCCCAGGCTCAGTTATCTGCTGCCAAAAATGAATACACACTCCCAGGCAGCTCTTACAGTATAAAGATAGCTCAGGGGGGTGAGGACGGTGGGTGTGGGGAGTGTGCTACTTAAATGTGCCCCTGCTAACGTCTGCAGCTCGCTCATTACATCATCCGCTAGACTTGACAGCTAGGTCAAAGCAACGCAGCAGGCCAATTTTCAGAGATTATCTAGAGGGATGAAAGCGTTGCAGTCCAGAAAACTGATTACGGATTAGGTGTACTCTGTCAGCTGCTGCTTCATTATGAGAAAGCCTCTTTGCCCAGCCTGAATGTTGGATTCAAAAAGCATTATGCTGTAACAGACCAATGATGCAAAACCTCAACATATATGGACATGTTTGGAAAACTCATTTTAAAAAGGCATTTAAAATACACTCTAGATTGTGAGGCTTTGGAATGTGACATCTGCAATAACATCCCTAAACCTGCACATCTGTAGTGCTTGTCAGTCATATAAACAAATATGTGATCAAATAAAGGACAGGTTTTCCTGTGCAGGCTACATATTGTTACTGGAGTCAACTCCTGCAGAAACAAAGAAAGCTCTCTGCGATCCAGATTTCACTGCAGTGCAATGTAAACAAAGCAGAGGATCGGGGAGGCTGGGCTAGCTACACGGGGACTCTCGTCATTGGCTGCAGATCCACGTCTGTCAGCACTGCATGGAAAATCTTTGGTTACATCGCTGAGCACATGGATAAAAAAATATCCACACACGCGTGAGAAGTGGGTACACGTGATCCCAGCTGCAGACCAAAACAAGAACTCCATGCACATTTATAGGAGTACATTTTATACGCTAATGACAGAATCATAAAAGAGTGCAGGAAGGCAAAACACACTGTATTACCAAAGACATTCGTTTTAGCTAACTGTCAGCTCGAGAGTTGTTTACATTGTACTACTGTCTTTGTTCCTTGACCAAACCTTCGAACTGTACAACTGAATATTCATATAATTTCGCCTACTTTTACACACACTTTGACATTAGTGGTGACACGCAAGCTGTCAGTTGAAACCTTCGAAGTCTGTATCCTTGTTTTCAGTCCGCACAAAACCTCAAAGCAACACAAAAGTTACCAGCAGTGTCAGAAGACTGAGCTAAAACCACAAACCGTCAACGGTTCCTGACTAAAGCGACTTTTACCTGATTCAAATCTCCGGAGACGGAGACTGTCACCAAAAATAGCTCAGTTCTGAAGTGAAAACTCGCCGTCGTCCTGCTCTGTTGATCTCAGTCTACGGTTTAAAGGTCCTTCTTTCTTCTCCGCCTCCTGCTTCTTCTTCTTTATGTGTTTAATGGCGGCTGGCGAACAGCTTTAGGTACATTACTGCCACCTTCTCAACTGCAGCTCGGGACGGACCGTTCTTCTTTCCCCTGCTGAGAACAACCGGCCAAACCATGTCACACGTAGGGGTGTTTATCTACCAAACAAAGACGAACACAAGGCGTATTATGATTTTGTGCAATGGAGACACCACAGTATCAAATTATAACTGTCTGCATTAGAGTGAATACAGATATCTAGTTCGAGAAAGGCTGTGATTCTACGTAGCATCCCCCTTGGTTGACATGGTACGCTCCGCTATGCTCTATTTTCACGTGGGTCGTGTTTGTTTACGGATGTGTCCTCACTGTAGTTCATGTACTGAATATCTGAGGACATTATGGGGACAAAATCTAGTTCATACAGTTTTATTGTTTTAAAAAAAAAAGAGCTCAAAGAAATAGCATTAAAGTTTGTGTACACATGCAAGGAATGTGCATTCTTTCCACATTCTTTTCACACAAATTCCTTTAAGAAAAGACAACAGATTAAAGAAACAACAGTGTTTAACTATTTGAAAATATGAAAAGATTTTATTTTTTCTTTGTGTTGTGATCTCTGTTATAATGCTGTCTTTTTACTTTTATGATATTTGTTTATTTTTCAGCCATATTTTGTTAATGTCTAATCATTTAGTTCGGTTCTTTTGTGCAGGGTGACATTCCATTAATGTCATGTATGTAAATTTGCATATATTTTCATGAGTATACATTACTGCGAATTGTAAATATTTCAATTACTTTTTTCATTTAACATTTCCTTGATTTGTCTTGTGACATACTACCTCTTGACTTGCAACGCTTTACCACTACTTTTTACTCTTTTTTTTTTTTTACCTTTCTTTCAAAATTCTGTACTTGTCAGTGGTGCTGCACCAAATTACCACCTTAAATTCTTTAAGTATGAAAGAATGCTTGGATATGAAAATGATTCAGATTCTAAAAAGACTGATGCACAAAAACATTTTGGACAGCTCTTTACATCCCCTGCATGACCTTCCAATCAGACACCAGAAGATTTTCAGTTAGAGGTGCCTCAGCTCCACTGTATTTAGGACGTGATGAAATTTCCAATTAATTGCTTGTAATGCTCATAGCCACACCTGGGCTACAGGTAACCCCTTGACCTTTACCAACCTATTCAGGACTGGGAGTAGAAGAACTCCTATGTACCAAAGCGCTCTTCCTGCTTTTCACACAGACTTGTGTCATCTGCAAGGGCATATGGATGTTGCATAGTTTTCAAAAATGCTGTTTTGGCTACCAGCTAAGAATAACAAATAACTTGTGCCATTGACTGTATAGGGGCTGCAAGGTGGAGCAGTTGGTAGCACTGTTGCCTTGCAGCAAGAAGGTCACCGGTTTGTGTCCCGGTGAGGACACCCGGGATCTTTCTGCATGGTGTTTACATGTTCTCCCCGTGCAGCGTGGGTTCTCTCCAGGTTCTCCGGCTTCCCCCCACAAATCCAAAAACATGTTGAGGTTAATTGGTGATTCTAAATTGTCCATAGGTGTGAATGCTTGATTGTTTGTCTCTAAGTGTAGCCCTGTGATAGACTGGCGACCTGTCCAGGGTGTCCCCTGCCTTTGCCCTAAGTCAGCTGGGATAGACTCCAGCCCCCCACTGTGACCCTAGTGAAGATTAAGCGGTGTATAGATCATGGATGGATGTACTTGACTGTATAAAGCCTTTTGTATCCTTTCCCAGGCTTATTCATTCACTCACCTCATTCGCCTGACTGTGTATGTCTGAGTCCGTCTCCAGACACTGAATTAAACTTACAAAAAGACAAACTTTATGATATTTTATTTTAAAAATGTCCATTGGTTAGTTTTTTTTTTTTTTCAGTGGTTAGTTTAAGTGAATTGTTAACACCTTGATCTATTTGGACTGTTGTCTACTTGCTAGAAGATTAGAAATAAGTTTCACTGGAGGAATAGAAACAGAAATGCTGGATTTTCAGTTAGTGTCATTTTTAGCAGATCAGAAGCCTGCAAGGAAAGTCCTTTCTTTGAATTTGTGGCTGAACACAACTTTGTTACATTGTGTTTTTTTTTCTGCAGAGTGATTCAGTTATTTCAGTGCTTTATTAATTCAGTTATTCCAATTCTATTATGGCAGACCTGATGTAGAAATATGTCAGACTATTGTGCTATGGTGCTATCTCTCTTCATGCCAAAATACCTTGGCAGTTATATTAATTCTACGAATGGATCATTGTGGTGTGATTATATGAATATCCTGAGAAAGTATCCAGATGGTTCATGTGTGACAGATGGGCTGTAATTTAGCTCTGTGGCATGACATTTTAATTTATATTTTTATTGTTTTCTTCTAAACAATATGTTTAACTTCTCAAAAAAAGATTTTTAAGTACTGATTGTGGATGTTTTTGTTTATGCTTTTTAATGTAATACACATTGGAACCAGTGCGTGTTGTGTCCTATAGGGGGCAGCAGTGCGCCATCTGTCGTTTAAATACAGTAGAAGAAGGAGACGTCACACAGTGGGTTCATGATGGCGGTTGATTTGACTCCTCGGTTTCGACGGTTGAACAGCCAAACAAGAAGTTTTCGTGAAAATATACAGCACGGTAAGGTCTGAGTATTAACTCTAAATAGGTTTCATTTTCTTCTTCTTTAATTTGTGTATAAATAACTACATAAACAAAGCACCGCTATGTAAACAAATGCTAGCTTGTGGGCACCGAACTGACAGATTTGAATGTTAGCTGCGACCATCTTGATCAACATATGTTTTATTGGAGAGCTGTGGACACACAGGGACCTTGTTTAGGATGCCACATTGACCTTCTGCTTTGGAGAGAATGCATTCAGATCTTTCACCTGTGTAGCACTGTCTTTTTCAGCCCACCATTCTACAGTGTTTGAGTTAAACTGGTGGTAAATGGTAAATATTCCTGTGTGTGACACTGCAGTTAAAAGGACAATGTAGACTGTAGGTGACTGTGTTGATTTCAGTATTAACATTTAGACTCACGCTTTGTTATGTGAGAACTACTAAGTCTGCACTTTTTAAGTAACTTTTTCTTAAGTCCTCATGACTGTATCTTTCCCAAACAACATGTAACGGGCTTGGGAAAGTCTAGCTGCTATCGTAATGTTGCTTAATTGGTCCCTTTAAACTAAAAAAAAAAAACAACAACAACAAAACCCCCTCCAAAAAACAACAGAGTTGGCATTTTTTTTCTCTGTTCAGTTAATAACTCCAGTTAAACTTGAACCACTGGCACTGTCATACAGCTATGACACTAAAATTACAGTTTTCAAAGTCAAACAAGCAAACCTCAGATGAAGTCTCCTGAGACAAGGCTTTTATTTACACTTTTCACTGTCACAAATTGCTTGAGGTCTTACTTTTCCCAATCCAGTATCTGTGATTCTGATTCTGCCTTCAGATTAGATATAACATTTCACTTAATAAGTTGTGTGATGACATTTTTTAAGGTATGTGAACTGGCATATCCAACCAGGTTGAAAACCCACAGGACCTGAATGAAATCCATCATAACATTTTAGCTCAGGGATTCAGCCAGATTTGACTCCTTTTCTTCTAACCCTGTGTCTTCATATAGGTTTCTCAGGGCCCTTCGGTGCCACCCAGCTGTGGCACAACATTATCCAAGCCCTGCAGACTCAGGTTGAGGTGCGTCGCTGCAGGAGACATCTACGTGTTCATCCTGAATGTTTTACAGGCTCAGACGCTGTGGACACAGTTCTCAGTTATTTGATGCAGAATGTGGTGTTTTGCACAAGTGAAGTGTCTCGCCTCAAAGCTGCTCGACTCTGCCAGGCTCTGATGGAGGCGAAGGTGTTTGAGCCAGTGGGCACAAAGCTGTTTCGTAGAGACAAAGAAGTGGCCTTTGAGGACAGCAGCTGCAGCCTTTACCGTTTTCTGGAATATAAAGTAAGATTGAATTCTGCCATTCACGAGGGCAGTGGTGATGCAGAAAACATACCACCACAGGAACAGGGGATAAAGAGGAAGAAAAGCTCAAGGTTGGATTTACATAAAGTCCCCTTTTTGATATGTTATATGGGTGCTTAATTATGTTAAGGTTTCTATGTAGTGAAAAGTTGTCTGATATTTGAGTTTTACAACATTGCACAGTATCTGTACCCAGATCAAAGTGTTCATTAATCACTAAAATGCATCCTGTTCTTTTTGGAGGCTGAATGACCTGAGGACGATCTCCAATCCTCTTGCTGTCGGTCCATCAGACAGGAGGGTTGAAAGGCTGCTGAGGACCATCAACCTGCAACCATCTTTGTCTCCAGCTCGAAACACAACCCTCAGGAGTTCTGCTTTTCTGTCCAAAGCTGGTAATGAGCTAGTCTTTTAATATTTACCAATATAGTGTAGACCCTATACAAGCAGAACAGTCCATGGCAGTTTATGGTGGACAGATATGTTTCTTCTTTCTGCTCTTCCTTCCCTAGTGGTGGATGAGGTTTGGAAGCAGCAGACCCTCTTGCAGCTGCTGCAGATAGTAGAGCTGCCCATGTTGGACTGCATACTGACCTCTCCTGAAAGGATTCAGCCTGGGGCCTGCAGAGCTGCTCTGGTGAACCAGGACCTGGTTATCTCAAACACATGCCTGGAAAGAGAGCTGCCTGACACCCTGAACCTACCCCAGTCAGTGCTCTGATTCATACTTTGAACGTTTTTGCTACATAATCCATTGCTTGAAAATACAGAGCAAATTGCATGAGATAAATAATCGTTGTGGATTTGTATCCCACCACCTACAGTGACAGTAAAGTAATCATTTGTTCTATTTCATGCCTTTAATTTCTCAGATTGGATGGGTGGCTGTCGGCAGCAGCAGACTGCTTGGAGCTCTTTCCCGACCAGCTGATCGTGGTTGCAGGGGAACAGCTCAGTCAGCGAGATGGTAAACCCTCTTTGGACGATGGCAGTGCAGAGCAGATTGCAAATCAGAAGAGACTGCTCTTTGACACTATTGCAAAGTACTACAATGGACAGGAAAAAGCCCCACTTCTTTCAGGACGCTACCTGGATATACATACTGCAATTCTGGATTTACTGGGTGAGACTTTAAAAAAACTGTTATAGTGATTTTATGATCAATCAACCAGGCTTTATTTGCACCACCTTAGAGCTGGACCTGAGTAGCTGGACAGCCGACTATTCGATCGCTGTGCTAGAATCAGGATATCAATTTTGAACTCCGAATCCCCCCTCAGTGCTTACAGTTTCACATTAAGTTTCTCCATTCAAGTTTCAATATCAATGACGAGACTTTAGTTTTTTCCAGATTTAGCTGTAGAAACCTTTCTACCATCCATAACCTGATTATCTAACGTACAGTTAAAAAGCGTTTTTCCTGGGTCATTAGGAGAAGCAGTGATTTAAAGCTGTGTGTAAAGCAGTTTCCAAGTCGCAGCATGTAAAGCTTGTAAACTGTACGACCTAAATTTGAACCTTCAGGAGCACCATAATTCTTTTAATAGGTTTTATAAGTTGCATTTTGTGACAGTGTCCATGATGTGTATTTCATTTTCTGTCATTGTTTTGTTCTGGCCATGAAGGGCAATAGTTGGAATAATTCTCTCTGGTAGGATTCTGCATGTTTCATTTTCTTGTCCATGTCTTGTTTATTTCTAGATGAAGGGAAGGTGCAGGATGCCATCAGAGCATCTCAGTTGTGTTTACGATTGCTGGAGACGAGTGTGAGAGATGAACTGCGGAGACTACTAGCCTTCATGAGCACAGCAGCTCACTTGGAGGCCTGCCGTCTGCAGAAACAGGTAGCTCACTAATACAGTGTTACTGTCAGTCCGGTTCGGTTGTTAATATCACGGACTGTTGTCTTACTGCCATTGTTTTGTTATTCTTTCAGACTGATAACAGGGCCTTGGTCAGCCGCACTTTTCAGAGAGCACTCGTTCAAAATCATGAACTGACTCGATCGCAGAGTGAAACTCTGGCACTGTTTCTCATGGACAATCATACTGAGCTCTTCAAGGTACACGTTTTCATAATTAACCAGCTTAAATAATTGATTTCTCTTTTCAGTTGTGAATTTGTCTGTGAAACACAAAAGACTGAAATGATTTTTTTTTTGTTGAATTTGTTCAGCTCTTCTTTGTGTTTAGTTTCTTCTGTCCTATATAAAGAGATTATACACCTCCAGGCTATATGTTGGTTTCAGTGTTTCCTTTCCTCTTTCTTTCTGCAATGATTATAGACTCCTACTGCTCTTATTGATGCTGTGCAGAGGACACTGAGGACTATGCAGCAGGGCAAAGACCCGGACTCCATTGCAAGTAAGTTGTCAGCAGATTATTATAGTTAATTATTATAAACCTGATGGACTACATCCTGGTTAAATGTGCAGTTTACTTGAGCATTTAACTGCTACAGATAATCCAATCTCCACGTTCAGAACGTTTCAATCTGTATCTCTATCCACAGTTGCAACAAAACACACCTATACTGATTTCTATGAAACATAGACCCGAAATGTAAAGTGTTGTGCCCACATGGAGGCACTGTTGCTCCACATTCACACAAAAAACCCTTGCTTCCTGAACACTGTGTGTTAACGCTCCTATCACATCCTCTCTGCTGTGTTGCAGCGTTCACCTTCTGCCAGCAGGTGACTCCACAGGAATACGAGGACCAGCGGGAGGCTACTACATTGGAAAGCCTCAAACAACTTCTTCGTGACATTTCCTCATGCAAGAGCATGCCAGTCAAGGAGAAGAGGAGGATGCTCAAAGAGTTTGAGAAACATCACCCTGTGGTGTTCCTCCAACATTTCTCCAGCACTTTCTGAAACATATGACTAACTGGTTCGATATACTGTCTTTCCATAAGTAATGACTTGCATACAGCCACACTTTTAACGTGTAGTATGCAGAGAAAGTATGACATGGTTATGACACTAAATAGGGAAAGTTAGGATTTTATTTGTAAATCGGAGGCTAAGTCTGGATTTTAGAAGAAGTGACTACTGTCTCACAGCCATGGATGCCTTTTTTAACTAATACACATTGCAATTCAATGAAGCATTGGGAGCCTTTTTATGAAAGGCATTAAGTCACTGTAGATTTCAAGGTTTTGCACTAGTTTAAAGATGATAATTGCGCTTTCTAATTCTTTGATCCAAGGTCACCTAATGCAGGTTTTTAAAATAGTTTTTCTACATTGTTAACAGACTTTATGTTTCATAGATCAGTAATGTTTAAATAGAACCCCGCATAGATCCAGCATTACTATAAAATAATTATTCTGTACAAAAAGGTTGTAAAAGGGATTACTTAAATAAAATACTCAGAATTTTATCAATTTAGCCTTTAGCCAGCTGTTTTGATGTAGCATTTATCGAACAGCTTGTGTACTAATTGATGTACTTCTACAATGAAGTACTGTATTTGGATAAAGCTAATGTGTTCGACTGAAGAGCTTTTTCGTGAGGTTGATTTAGGCTTTAAAAATGGTTTTGTGCTTTTCAGAGGTAATCCTGTGCACTTTTATTAGGCGTTGATATTTCTACATATCAAATTAAGAATAACAATTTTATAGCCATTTTGGTGGCGCTGTGAGAGCATGTTGTGTTTAAGAAAAAGCACCAGTAAATTTAAATGTAACACGAATAACTTTAATACACTAAGCATAAAAAGTTTTTTTCAACAAGATTTTAATATGAAATGGAAGCAGAGAGGCTACAGTAATGCATTAAGGTAACCATAGCTCAGGTAAATGTTGTAGGCTTTAATTTTATGGGTTTTAAATGCATTTAGTGCAGTAACCCAAGCATTTTTAACTATTACTTTTTAGAATTTTACTTGAAATGTAGACGTTATGACTTGAAAAGGTGGAAGTTAGGTGTGCTCTGACTTGATATTATTTTAGGCTACTAATTTAATTTTAAACGTGATGCCTCAGTTGGATTTTTAAATGAATTTTCTTTATTTTGTGAAGCAATGGTCATGCAGAAGTAATTTACAGTCAAATCTCATTTTAGTCAGCATCTTTTTCTTTGAAAACACTGAAATCATGTTAGAATGCACTTTATGATGCTGAAATATGCTTTACTTAATAATACATCTAATAAAAATTGTTCTCTGAAACAAGACTTTGCTGTTAATATTTTACTGCATCTGTCCGAGTGGAGCTCACAGATCTTCAGGGGTCTTGATGTGTTTATACGGGGTGCACTGACATAACACAGTGAGAGAATTCTGTTTGGCTATGAAGGAAGGAATCTTGACGTAATCATTGATGAAGATCTAAAATTCAGCAGCAGCGTCAAAGCTGTAAGTTAATCCATATTCTAGCATCTTAAAAACAGAGAAACAATGTCAAAGCAAGATCTAGAGAAACTCATACATGCTTGTATTACTTGTCGAATGGACGACTGTAACGCATTCCTTACTGTGACCTTCCTAATAAGGCCATTATACATTTGCAGCTCATTCAAAATGCTGCTGCTGCTAGAACACTGACAGACACCAAGGACAGAGAATACATTACTTTTATTCTTGGATCCCTGCGCTGTCGTCCAGTTAAGGCCTCATTGTCTATACAGTGCCTATAAAGTATTCAACCCCCTTGGAAGATTTTCACTTCTAATGCTTTTCAACATTAAATCATGGCAACTTAATGTGATGTTTGCAAAAAAGAATTTATTTAAAAGACACGTCAAAGTGAAAACAGATTTTTACAAAGTCAATTAAAATTAGTAATGTAAATAAGTGATTTCACAAGTGTTCACCCCCTTTAAAGTGACTCTTCTAATTCAACACAGCAGCAGCCAGTTGGTTCTAGAAGCAAGACAATGAGTGAAATGGAGATCATGTAAGTGCAGTGAATGAATCTTGAGTGATTGTAGTATTACAGACAGCTGTATTTGGAAGGTCCAGTCACTGGTGAATTAGTCCTGGTGTAAAAACACCATGAAAACAAAATAACACTCCAAGCAACTGTTTGAAAAGTTATTGAAATTCATTAAATCCATTATTAAGAAATAGAAGGAATATGACATGCTTAGAGCGGGCTGTCCTCAAAAACTGAATGACTGTGCAACAAAGACATTATTAAGGAAGGCCACCAAGACACCTACAACTCCTCTAAAGGAGCTACACAGTTCAGCGGCTGAGATGGAAGAGACACAACTGTTCTTCCCCTGTCAAAGCTGTACAGGAGAGTGCCAAAGAAAAAGCCACTGATGAAAAAGCTCATATTGAATCTATTTTAAACTAGAGTTCACCAGAAGGCTTGTGGGAGACTCTGAGGGCAATTAGAAGCAGGTTGGAGCTCTGTAAAAGAGAACAAAATTGACCTATTTGACTAGATGGAATGTTTGGCAAACACACTTTCACCACTGTGAAGCACGGTGGTGGCAGCATCATGATTTGTGGATGCTTTTCAGCAGCAAGCCTTGGAAGGATTACAAAGGTGGAGGGTAAAATGAACGCAGCAATGTATAGGGCAATCCCAGAGGACAGCCTGATGCAGTTGGTAAGACAACTAGAACTTTGGTTTTAAAGCAAGACAGTAACACACAGCATACAGCCAAAGATACACAGAAATGGTTTAAAGACAACAAGGTGAATGTTCAGGAGTGGCTGAGTCAGAGCTCAGACATGAATCCAATTGAGAAATTTGTAGCTGGACTTGAAAAGGCTGGTTTACTCACAATCCCTGTGGGGTGAATACTTGTGCAATCACATGTTTTATACTTTTAATTCATTTACATTTCTTTGTAAAACATAAACAAATAAAAATGTTTTCACTTTGAAGTCGACAAGTGTTTTTTTTTTCTTTTTTTGTGTAAATTCTGATCAAAAAAGCCAAATGAAATTGCCAATAATTCAATGTAATTCAAATTTTAAAGGCACTGTAAGTCACTGAATAGTCTGGGCCCAAATTGCTTCTAATTATTCGCTTTTATTTTATAAAGTCTAGTCTAAGCTGCTGGTATTTTATTCTGCTTTTCATGTTTTATTCATTTAATTGTAGTTTATCTATTTTTTCAATTTTCTAATATTTTGTCTTTTCCCTGAAGTTTTAGTCTATTAATTTTAACTTTTAAAAAACAAAAAAATTGTGCACTTTTTATAACTTGTAAGTACTCGTTTTTAAAATTTAATTAATTTACACTGCTGTATTTTATCCCTTGTTCTGTTTTTTTTTGTTTTTTTTTGTTTTATTTTTAATTTTTTTTATCTTTGCACGTAAAGCTCTTTAAATAACCCCTATGCTTATATAATGATATAATGCTTATTTGTAGACACTATAAAGTGACTAAAATATTTGGTTAAAGAAATCTCGGATGACGTTGATGCACCTGATTCAGTTAAGAAAAAAAAACCCGGAAGTAGGCTTTTCCTTTACTAGCGTGCTAAGCTAACTGATTTCGTATGCCACTGGAAGACATGGGGGCTGTGTTTCACAGCCTTTACTGACAGCGACACAGCTGAGAGTCCACTTACAACAAGAAATTAAACGGGGAACTCTTTTCTCTTGAAGGTAAGTCGCAGGAGGGTTTCGAGGTGGCAGCTTTGGACGGAAACAGTCGGTGTTAGACTGTAATGACAGTAACGTCACTGTCTACTTGCGCATTGTTGGCTAGTTAGCCATGTAGGTGACTACCGTGTAAAACAGCCTTTTTTACGGTAGCCAGCGTATTGCAACGGTTTTGTCAGTTACATGGGCAGATGAGAAGCTAAAAGAGGCTTCAGGAGGTTAGTTGTTACCTGCTAACGACGGCGTCGGACCTGTGACAAGTGTAGTTTTGACGTGTGCGTACAGGCTAAACAAGACGGTTAACTTGGCTAACATCAAGGTATTTCACAGAGAGACATGGCAGTCAAGCTAAGCGACGAATATACAACCTAACGTGTAAACCTGATGGCTATATGTGGTTTGATCTTGTCGCATGAATCGCTTCTCCGATCATACGAAAGTTAGGAACCTGTTATTGTTAAGCTCTGTGGGATCTGACGGCTAACGTGCGAACGTCGGTGCTAAGCTAGGTAGTGTCTGTGCAGGTGGGTTTTACTGAGCTGTCTGTCTACAACCAACTCTCTCAGTGTTTGTCTGGCCGGTACCCAGGAACTGATATGGACACGTATTAGTGTCTGTGAAGTGAACTGAATGGGAACGTAATTACATTGACGTTATTCTTTAGCATCTACATTGTTAAAACCTGTTGCCAGTAAAAACAGCCGCATGCCAGGAGAAATATGTCATCATCCAGACATAAAGTAAATCATGAGCAGTGACAGAGTGAGATGTGCCCTGATGTTGACGGTTCAGAGCTGATTGTCTTGCAGTATGTCTCCGATCATTTCCACATCTTTAAATGAGAGTTTGCTGTTTTTGGTTTTGGCTCTTAAATAGAATTTTAAAACCACAAGAACCAGATTGGGATTGGGTGAAATGGAGTTTGACAGCACAAAGTGGTGCTGCTGTTTCATATTCATGCCAGCATTTTTGGTTTGGGTTAATATTGGCCAGTCCTAACAATGCATAATGATGAGTCAGTGTGCTTTGACCCATTTATGCTGATGCTTAACATTTTTTATGCTGGATTCTGTAAAGAATTATGAAAAGTCTGCCGTATGCATGGCAATGTACACGACTGTTATTTGCCAGAAGCTTATTCAACCTAAACATCAAAAGACTTGAAGCCCACTCAAGACAGATAAAACCCTTAAGAGACTGTTCACACAAAACTCATATTCTTTTGTCTGGCGTATTGTTGCCTAACATGCTTTTAAGACACTGAGGTATTTTGAAAGAGAGCACTAATGTGGCGTGACTGAGTTTGTTCTGAGTCATTTTATATTTCTGGGGACAGCTTGGACAGTTATGGTGCTTATTCTCCTCAGCACACAGGCAGGACGCCGGTGGGCACTTTGATGTGCAAATTTTCAAGCAGGTGCATAAGAGTGCATGTCTAATGGATTGTTGAAGGGTTTTGCTTTGCTAGGAGCGTACAACTGTCTCTTTCTCTGATTGTGAAAACTATTGTGTTTCCACGTTTGACTGACTGCGGTCTGCCTCTGTATATTCCTTGAATTGCTAATCTGTTCTTGGGGATAATCATGGATGTCTCACCTCAGCAGCCAGGTCAAGCCTGAACATGGAGTCCATGCTGAACAAACTAAAAAGCACTGTCACCAAGGTGACAGCAGATGTCACCAGCGCCGTCATGGGTAACCCGGTGACACGGGAGTTTGAGGTTGGGCGACATATTGCAAGTGGAGGGCCTGGCTTGTGCTGGAGGATCTATAATGGCACCAAGAAGTCCACAAAACAGGTGCGTGTGTTAATATCCTACCAGACCCTGTCCTGTCATACAAGTTTAGACTGCATTTGAATGGATGAATGATTTACTCAGCTAAAGACTGTCTGCAACAGGAATAGCTCTGGGACTGAACAATGCTAATTTCAGCACCTTGTTGTTTGTCTGTGACCCTTCAGGAAGTGGCAGTGTTTGTGTTTGATAAGAAGATGATTGACAAGTATCAGAAATTTGATAAGGACCAAATCATTGATTCACTGAAAAAAGGGGTGCAGCAGCTGACCAGACTGCGTCACCCCCGTCTCCTGACTGTACAGCATCCTCTGGAAGAGTCACGGTAATCAACACACATGCAAACAAACACACATGCATTTACACAGACTCAGAAGTATGTACATTGAAAATAAACTGAATGACTCACAGCTCAAACAGGGGATTGACATTTGAGGAAGGAAATTGCAAAACAGATCTATTTGTCTGCTTGTGTGTGTGTGTACGTATGAGAACAGCAGCTTGTCATGATCAAAAGAAGGGCAAATGAAGATTGAGGCTGTCTTGTGCTTTCTTTGTACCACAGTTTTTTTTAAAACTTTGACCCAGGAAAGCTCTAAATTCAAAATATTTTATTTGTCTTTTCTTTAATGTTTGCACAAGAATAACACTACATTTCAAAAGGTAGCTGTTTCTAAATTTTCCTGCTCTTATTTCTCTATGTGGCCCTCAGAGACTGCTTAGCATTCTGCACAGAGCCAGTGTTTGCCAGTCTGTCCAATGTGCTGGGCCAGTGGGACAACCTGCCCAGCCCGGTGCCCAACGACATCAAGGAGTATAAACTCTATGATGTGGAGACCAAGTATGGCTTGTTACAGGTGAGAGTGCATACAGATGAGATTCCTTGTTGTAGGGCTGCAACTCAGGATTCGTTTCATCATTGATATTCAAATAATTACTTTCTTGAATATTTATGTGGTCTATAAAATGTCGCATTGTCGCATTTTTATAAACATTTATGTAAACACCACAATAGCGGGACATTTTGGTTGCCTCATGTTTAAAAGCTGCAATCAGGAGATTTTTGGCATTTTCTCTTAAAACAATACAAAAATGTGCATCCAGTTATCAGAATTGTTGCTCAACAATCTTCTGTCACTCAACTAATCAATAAACTCTAGCTTGATGTGCTTCAAGAATGAATTGTGCTTAGTTAACCATGGTAGCTACACAACATTCATTTAGGATATAATAAAAATTAAGAACCTCTAAGCTAAAATTGAGTGTTACATGTGTGCATTTTGTACTTGTAAACCATCCACCTGTGTAAACGTGATGCATAAAGCATTAATCCTACTTTTGACTCTTTGGCTTGTCCTGTTATCGCATCGATCGCCTTCCACATCTGTGACAAAAACATACTGCATGAGAACCATTGGTCTTCATTTGGAACCATCTAAATCTTCTTGCAGGGTTCGGTAATATGTAGTACTCCTAGGAAACCACTATGCATTCAAACGCTGTTTCTTCTCAAAACCAGTTGAACCAGTTCATTCCAAACCTCGCTTTCCTCATTTCAGTATTATATTATTTGAGTGGCTGTAATATCAATTAACTTTCTGCCATTTTTTTCTGCTTCCCTTCTTTTTTTGTCACTTTCATGCTCACTGGTTTTCATTTCTCTTATCTTACTGTTTCCTTTTAAGTTATTTAATGGAGGGAGTTCATGGCTGAGAGGCCTAGAAAATGCCTGCAATGTTAAGCCAAGAGCTGCTGTTATATTACTTATATTGCAGCAGTACAGAATCATGCTCAGCCTTTCATTTAAAAGTTGAGGCATGTCAGTCATATTGTGTGATGATGTGTGCCGACCCAGTGTATCTTGTGTTGGCGCTTTAGTGTGAAATAAGTAAGGGATTGCTATGTCCTAGATACAGGGCTCTTATCCTGATTTGGTGAGTTTAGTACCAAAGTGTTTGCAGTTTAATGCAGGCAATGATTTGTATTTGTGTTTCTTATCTCTTTAGATCTCCGAGGGTTTGTCCTTTCTACACAGTGGGGTGAAAATGGTCCATGGAAACCTGTGTCTAGAAAACATCATCCTCAACAAGAGCGGAGCGTGGAAGATCATGGGCTTTGACTTCAGCATCTCCTCCAACAACCCCTCAGATGCAGAGGTATGCAGAGGGTTTTTGTTCCTTCTGTTCAGCCTGTCAACATGGCTTTAATCCCAGCCTGCTGCCTTCAAGAGGCTCTACCGAAATAACGTCTGGCAGAATTTTCACATCTTTACATTCCCATGCTCTCTCATCCTCTTTAGCCCAAGTACACATGTAAAGAGTGGGAGCCCAACCTCCCGCCACTCTGCCTCCCAAACCCTGAGTACCTGGCACCTGAGTACATACTATCCGTCAGCTGTGACTCTGCCTCCGACATGTACTCTCTGGGTGTGGTCATGCATGCTGTCTTCAACGAGGGCAAGCCTGTTTTCCAAGTCAACAAGCACGATATTTTTAAGAGCTTCAGCAGGCAGCTGGACCAGGTGAGTGGAGGTGGGCCATATGTGGAAGCTCATGACTGAATAGACTGACTGGATCATAAATCTTTCAGAACATGTGAACAGTTGTGCTTCATGAACTCTTTTAAAGTGTCACTTCAGATGAATAACATTCTGATTTTCTGACATTCTGATCTTGGGTGAATACTGTTACAGTACAGGACCATGAAGCTGAGAAAATTATTGTTGTACCCAAACTGTTTTTTGTTTTTTTGTTTTTCATGATCCTCTCTCTGGCAACTACTATTATCTGTTACGATCTGAGTCATTTATCAGCCAATAGTACAGGCAGATGTTTTTATTATCTAGATTTGATTTGAGTAGTGACACAGAAAAACAACCGCAACAATCCTGACTGGACTCCAGAATCAGCTGTTTTAAACTAATCAAGATGAAGTCATGCAGCAGATCACAGCTATAGCAGAACTATCAAGTCTGTGCAGTTTAGCCGTGTGTTGCTATTACCAGTGAAACACAGGTTTTACTCTTCTTCTGTGGTTTATTCATTTCTTTCAACTCTGTTCAATTGTAGCTGAGCAGCATGAGTCCAGCAGTGCTGAACAAGATCCCCGAGGAGGTGCGGGAGCACGTCAAAATGCTGCTCAGTGTCACTCCCAATGTCCGGCCTGACGCCGACCAGATGACTAAGGTTTGCTTCATGAATACATGCAAAAACAAAATCTGTTATCTCTTACTGCATATTTTCATAGTATAAGCTTGTTGTTAATGTCTGACTCCTTTAACGGCAGATTTCATATTTGTTGTCTCTTCATTACAGATTCCATTTTTTGATGATGTTGGTGCAGTGACCCTACAGTACTTTGACTCCCTCTTCCAGAGGGACAACCTACAGAAATCCCAGTTCTACAAAGGCCTCCCTAAAGTACTGCCCAAATTACCAAAGGTAAATACTTGCTTAGCAACTGCAGTGTAAATCGGAGACAAGGGATCAGCTAAGCAGCCTGTTTCCTGGTTAGTTTACAGTTTTTTTGCACTTCGGTGAGAGTGCTCTCAATGAACACATACTAATTTGTAGCAGTATTATAGGTTGAAGTCATACTTTGCCGTTTCTTTCTTCACAGAGAGTGGTGGTGTACCGAATCTTGCCTGCGTTGACCTCTGAGTTTGTCAACCCAGACATGGTTCCCTTTGTGCTGCCCAATGTGCTGCTGATTGCTGAGGAGTGCACCAAGGAGGAGTATGTTCGCCTCATCCTGCCTGACCTCACACCTGTTTTCAAGCAGCAGGAGCCTGTTCAGGTAGATAGAACTGTTGTAATCTAGGCACATTTTTCTCTCAGCATATATAGCTTCACATAATGCGGTTTGTTCTTTTAAAAAATCCCCTGAAAAGTGTTTTTTCTCTAAAAGCATATGCATGATTATTGGGGTGTTGATGTGTTTGAAATTTGAAACTGATATTGAGCAGTTAAATATCACCTAACTAAAGAGCATGCTGGTTTTGATGCGGTATGTAGCTTTATGAAGACTTCTCTCTGTATGTTTCTTTCCATGCTTCTGCAGGCTAGTAACATGGTGAGTGGTCTCTTTGATGTGAATATGCACCAGCCACATCAGCTAGTCCGTGTGTTGTGTTAGTCGTACTAAAAACTGCACTAAAGCCACTGACATCACAGTTTCCGCTCACTTCCACTTACAACCGTGCCCCTCAGTTGAAGATAGGCTAGTGTTGTCTTGCTTTTGACTCTTGTTTCCCTAACTGTGTGTTTGTGCGGTACAGATCCTGCTGATATTCCTGCAAAAGATGGACCTGCTGCTGACCAAAACACCAGCGGAGGACATTAAGAACAGTGTGCTGCCCATGGTTTACAGAGCTCTGGAAGCACCTTCAGTACAGATCCAGGTACAGAAGAAAAGGTTTTTGGGCTGCATAGTCAGTTGTAAACCATAGAAACCAGAGAAGTGACTAAAGGAGCTACTGTATGCTTGTTTTGTGAAAATGCCGGATGCTGTTTCAGAAACATTTTCTGGCCTTTAAGATATTTCTGGTCGCTTTATTGCTTTAGACACCCCCCGCCTGAAGTACAAACACTGTGGGAATACCTGCCAGTTTTTGCTTCATTGGTGTATATTTTTAGTATTCCGCTTGAACAACCTTGGAACATTTGCTTTTTCACCTACTGGTACTCTTAGTTCTCTTTTTGTAGCGTTATCTTAGGAGCACAGTACGAACAGATGATGTTCTCGGCATCATAAAAATGTCATATTTCATTACATCTTATCTGTGGCTGAGCAGGAGCTGTGCCTGAATATCATCCCAACGTTTGCCAACCTGATTGACTACCCATCCATGAAGAACTCCCTCATCCCTCGAATTAAATCAGCCTGCCTACAGACCTCTTCACTTGCTGTAAGTCCTCAGCTGTTATTTTATGCTCTCAGCTTGTCGCTTTCAATTGTGTGCCTCCTCAAAAATGATATCTTTCAGATGTCTGTCATATTTGATATGTATTTACTTTGCCTTTGTCCTTCTGTGGTACTTCCTACTTTCACCTCTATTAACTACAACCTGAACGCCTACGCCTGTCTTTCTAAAGGTTACTGTTGTAATACTATAATTTTCTGTCACTTCTGTTATTTTGTAGGTGCGAGTGAACTCTCTGGTGTGTCTGGGGAAGATTTTGGAATATCTTGACAAGTGGTTTGTCATTGATGAGATCCTGCCCTTCCTGCAACAGATCCCCTCGAGAGAACCAGCAGTCCTCATGGGCATTTTAGGTAAACAAATCAGAGCCTCTCCACATATGGTTGACTCAGTAATAAGTAATGTCTCAGTTTACTTAAAGACTGTTTTTTTTTTTTTTTTACTTTTTTTTTTCTCCTTCCTTTAGGAATCTATAAGTGTACCTTCAGCCACAAGAAGCTGGGCATCCCCAAAGAGCACCTTGCCTCCAAGAGCTTACCCCACCTCGTCTCTCTGAGTATAGACAACAACCTCAATCTGAACCAGGTGCTGCACAGCCCAACACAAGCATATATTTCATTTAGATCGTAATCTGTAAAAACACATGTTAATTTACTTGATTGAGTTTTCCACTAACACATTTTACATTATATGCTTCAATCTGATTATTTTTCTTAACTGATGTATTCCGTGTTTCAGTTTAACTCCTTCATGGTGGTTATCCGTGACATGCTGAGCCGCATGGAGGCCGAACACAAGACCAAGCTGGAGCAGCTGCACGTGATGCAAGAACAGCAGAGGTGTCCGTCTTCATTTATTTCACCCTGTGCAATAGACTCATTTTTATTCGCTTGGATTTTTTAATCAGATAGTCATAAATATTCATTGGAATTTTTAATACAAATTAAGTAGGATGTCAGAGGTAATTCTTATCTCTAATGGAAAATGAGCCATGAACAGTCGATACCATCCACACCAGGATGATAATGCTATGACGAGCCAGCCGTGTTCAGATTCTTTCCAGTTATTGATTTTGATCTCTGTTGTCTCTTTTAACAGGAGTATAAACATATCAAATCCAGGGAGCCAATCAGAGGAGATCAAGAGCCCGTCTAGTTCTGGCAACCAGGTGAGAGGTCCATTCCTTGACCCACAGATCTAAGAACACAAATATATTCACTGTACAATAACTATTTTTTAAATGCTTTTAAAGAGCCTGAAAAAGGCTGTAAATGTTACCACTTTCACTGCAGGGATTTCAGTCTGTTTTTTTTTTACTTCCAGATTGACGACATCTTTGGCAGCACAGGGGTTAATGGGAAAGAAAATGGATCTGCAGCATCAACCTCACAGCCTAATAGGGTATGCAAACAATGTCACACTTCATTTGCACATTAATTTGGCATGCCATCTAGTTTGTATATGATGTCTCTTCTTCTGCTCGGCTCTAGATGTCTCTCACTCTGGAGGAGAAACAGCGATTGGCTAAGGAGCAGGAGCAGGCAGTCAAACTGAGGAACCAGCAGCCTTTAGCACCACAGACGATCAAACCAGCCACCAGCGCCAACGCACAGGTAAAAGTTGAAAATATCTGTAAGCACGAGCGAACATTCATGCTCAGATACTAACGGCTCAGATAATACATGTCTTTTTATGTTGCAGACTAAGGACCTGACAAGCAGTCTACTCAGCAACATGACATCTCTATCCAGCATGCCCTTGGCCAACACACCACGACCAGCCCCGGTTCAGGGCACCACCATGCCCGCCTTCCCCTCCTCCAGCCCAATGGTCGGCTCCATGGGGGCCCCAGTCTCTAATGGCTTCAACACACCCATGGGCTTCCAGGCAGGAGGCATGGGGATGGGCATGCGGCCCACAGGTCCAGGCCTTTATGGTGGGATGGCCACCACCACCAGCACCCCTAACTTTGGAGCTCTCACGCAGAATCAAGGACCACCTGGGAGTAAAGCTCCCGACATGTCAGCCTTGGACAATCTTTTTACTCCCAACAAACCCAAAGTCACCCTCAACCAAATGGGTCCCAAGCCGCCACCTGGAGCCAACAGCCCCTGGCTCAGTCAGTATGGTTCAGCCCAGAACCCTCAGACTCAGATGCAGGGTGTGCCAGTAGGTATGGGAGGGGTGCCCAGTGGGTTTGGGATGCAAGCAAACCCATTCTTCAGCCCGCAGAACTTTTCTCAACCAGCTGCTGCCCCTAGCATGAACCCAAGTGGGGTTAAACATAGTGCATCTGTCAACAATGATCTGAAAGACTTATTTGGCTAAACGGGACTTGAACAAAAAGAAGCCAGGTTATTCTTTAAATGACCGTGGACAGAAGAGTCTTGAATTCTCACACAAGACACCAAGCGAATGTGAAGATTTTAAGTCCTTTCAGAGGTCTTGCTGTTTGTATTTTTAATCTGACCTGGTTTAAATTCTGACTCTTACTCACATTCTGCTGGCAAATTAACCTGCACCTGAATTCCATTTCTACTTGACCAGAAGGACAAAAGGTTGGGGTGGGAACTGCTTCTTCTTCTACGCTGTGGTCTTTAAATGCTGGGGGTTTCCTACTGTTTTGTACTTGACATTCTTGGGAGTCCAAATGTCATGGGTTGCGATGAATTCCAACTCAGTTTATTCAGGAAGGTTTTCTGTTCATATCATGAGTGACTGAGTGGATGCAGTGTATTTCACTTCCTGAACAAGTTGCATCAGAATCATCACCGAAAAATGACAAAAAAAAGCGCTTCACATCTGCTCAGCTTCAGGCTTCTGCACCTTCATTGCTTTCCGACACTATTTTAGGATTTGCAGCATGTCTAAAGTGATCAGAGGGTTGGCTTAGAAACAAATAAAACATCCACCAAAATGTCTGAGTCCAGTGGGAGGTAGCTTGAAGTGAAGCTCTGACAAGCCTGCAGTCACTGATCTGCATCCAGGAGGCTCCTCTGAAAGGGGCTGTAGAAAATTGTCAGCCCATCGGGGCAAACCAAGTAGCCCCTCTGCAGTCCATCTCCATGGTAACCATTTCTCTGCAGCATGGCTAACCTCAATTTTGTGAACACAAATTGGGCTTTGAGCTTCATTTTACCCCTTTGGTCTCCCTCTTTGATCATGTGGCAAAGCTTGCTTTTTTTTTTCCTTCCAAGCTTTTAATTTGACATCTAAGCAAGCTTGTTAAAAAGGAAGACGTTAGTTTTGTCTCGTCAGAGTTTGTCGACCATTTCACCTCCTTTGCTAACAAACGACGTATCAGTTTCTGTAAATGCAGTATGAATGACTTTGTCTGTGTCAGCTGATAGCGGAGTATGATGTGTGGAGTAGCTAACCACAGCAGTGCCCTTTTAACGAGATGCTAATGCTAAAGGCAAGGAGCATATGCACTGCTTTTGCTTTTGTGCCTTACAAGGGTACATGTGGAAAACTAGGCAGCACTAATCTGTTTCTCAAGTATTAATATTTTCCCCCTTAATGAGCTGTCTGGCTTTAGTTTCCTTGATGACTTTGCTTTGTCGCATGTTACTGACCTCGACCACAAAAGATCTGAAGTTTGATTAGCATCTTTTCTTACGATGATTCCTAATTATTCTAGTGACCAATGACGTTTTACTTCACACATCTTCTCTCATGAGATATTTAAGGGTCTCAGAATCCTCCGGTTCAGTTCATTCAATGAAGATTATTACTATATATTTCAGCACTTTGCAGCTGTCAGAGGACCTGTGCTGGTGACATAATATGAAGTGTAAATATATAGTTATTTAAAAGCGGATCGCTCTGTGAGGGCCTTGGCATTTTTATGTTCTCGTGATGATGGGTAAGAGGCCTTAGATGAGTCGTGTGCAATAATCCTTTTTTGGTTGTTGAGGGTGCATATTGATTGACTCAAACAGCTTTCGATGTGCCCTTAACTAAAACTCTTTTCACCGATGATAACTTCACAGGTCTGTCAGATTTTCTAAACATTCACGTGTGCTCATTCTAAATCTTACATTTCTGAAGAGTATCACACCATTTTAGGGTTTTTAGATGCACCTTGGTCACACTGTGTTTCTGCTTAAGATGATTGTTGCTGAATCGTAATGTCTTTTATCGCATTACTTTTTGTTTTTGTACAAAAAAAAAAAGCCACCAACACAAGGTGCGCTTTCTGTCCGGCCACATGGCAGTGTTACTCACTCATCCGTGTGACTCATCGGGTTCATTTCCCCATTTTTTTTTTTTACATACAAGACTACAGATGTGTCAGTGAGTGGATGTTTTTCCATCTGTGGACCGACATGTTTTAAATTCATCACAAACTGGATGTGTTCTTTGGAGTGTGTGTCACATATTCTGGCAGAACCCCAAAGCAGAAAACTAAAGCTTATTCTTCTACAAGATCATTTGTATACTACTGCTGTCATGTATGTGTAGTGTGGGCTTTGTTTTATGTGTCAAGGTGCTGGTCTCTGAGGTGGTTCAATGAAAATCTGTACATATAAAGGAAAGTACACAATCTAATATTCTCAAATGGTGGTTGTCATTTGTGTCGTGGCCTTCAAACACTGCTAGAATTCTGGAGTGTAAGTAAAATAGAAAAAAAAACAAGCCAAAGAGCTCTGATTACAAGAGAGTATTAATGAACCTTTTAGTATTTACATGCACAATTTAATAGGCAGCAATACATCAAACATCAAAGTCAACGGGGGATAAAAAGGCACTTTATTAAGCTGTAAACAGTAAAAACATTTTAAAAATGCATTAAATACAAGGCAGATTTCATCAACAGGTTAAGATCTACTAAAACACAGGATAAGACAGGGTTCTATTAAACACTGGTAAACATGATCTTTGTTTTTAAATTAAAGGACTAAACCTAATGTAATTTCATGGCCTAAACTAAACCTAAATCCTACCATAATAAAAGAAAACATAACTCAATGCAAGTGAGATACAATACCTTGTTAAACATTTTGTTTTTTTAATTAAGGACAAAAAGCGTCATCAACCTTTGAAGGCAAAGTGCGTTATAGACAAGCCCTGTTGACAGAAAGATTATTCCCTCACACTTTATGTGAACTGTTTAAATAACTGTCCTGTACAATCATCAAACATCAGAGTTGAGGCAGCTTGTGGAAACAGTTCGGGCTCTTTCCGACATGAGAAACGACCTGAGGCAGGCAGGCAGTGATGTGCAGCAACTGATAGGATCATCCAGGACCTCCAAATCGGTCTCAGTCACTGATCAAGTCGCCTCACTGATCTGGTGGTGTTTGTCAACAGGTTCCTCTGAGTCATGGCTGCAAAAGACACAATCAGTCCGGACTGAACATACCGAGTGATCCTAATCTACCTGCACTGATACCAATGAGAAATCGGACACAGTGTGGGAGAAAGACTTATTGCCCGGCTTACCTGAGAAGTTCAGCTCATAGCTGAATTTCTTGGTTGTAAATAACATGGTGCCTGATGGGTTCTGTTGGTACAGGAGCTCGATGTCCTGACTGGAAACGTTGCACTGACTGAGTCCCTGCATACACACAAGATGTTAAACTCTGGTTAGCTCCCAACATCTGAAGATTCCTATATTAGTGTTTTTTTAGTCAATCTTAGGATGGCATATTTCAGCTGTCGATCAGTCCAACACATGAGTAGACATACAGTTTTATGAGAGCATTCATTGTCCCAAGAGGATGATTCATAATGACTCTGATGATTCTTCTTCCCGATTTTCCAGACACTTCTCTTTAAGACCAAATACCTGCAAAACTAATACTTCTATCAGCTTCAGTAATGTAGACTTGTAGACCTTTAGTGTTGTGACTATCTTATTCATTAATCCACATGATATTTTTTTCCATCACTATTCACACAACAACAAAAGAAAGTTGTGTCTTACTTTGGAATATTCTGTCCAGATCCCGCTGATATCTTGGAACTGCCATCGTGGCGACGTGCCTGAACTAAAGAGCAGAAGATGCAAAGATGACAACATGCACAGCAGGTGTACTTTTTAAATTTTAACATAAATTCTGCAGAGCTGGTGTGCATGAGACAGAAATAAAATATTGGATGGAATGTTAGGTAAATATTACTATTAAAAGCATCTGTCTGGGTGAAGTGTGGCCCTTAAAATCTACTCAAGTGTTGAAGCAAATTCAAATCATGGTGTTGATACTTAATTTGCTAATTAAAAGGGGGGTTTGAATGAAGGTGTATTAAACAGGTTTGTGAGCTTTTACAATGATAAGACAAAGGAGAGGATATCTGGCCACCAAACCAAATGTTTCTCCAGACCTGCTCTTCTGTTGAATCCCAGAGTTGACAGTCCTCCTCACTGCCCTTGCGGTCCCAAAAAGGTTGTTGACTTGACACATTGCTACGATAAACCAGTGCAGACAATGTTTCAGTGGTAATCAACAACAACAACATTAAGTGTTTGGTTTAACATGAGGGTGGCTGGGTAGTTGTGCATTATGTGTGCACATTACTTGAAAAATCCAGCGTATACGAGTGGATGCTGATCCTGAAGGGCAGCTGGCCCTGAGGGTTCAGCTGGTATTGTGTCTCAATAGCAGCGCTGTCGAAGGAACATATCTGCAAACACACAAGCAAGAACAAATAAATCAGCTTACAGAGGAATGAGATTCTGAGTTAAAACATATAAACGAAGCACCATCATTAGGTTTCTGTAACTAAGAAGAAAATAACCTGATTTCCGAAAGGCAAGATTAAACTTTTCTCTTATATTTCAGGCAATAATACTTTTTAAGTTTTAAAAGAAAAATGGAAAAGGTCCTGAAGCAAAGATGTGTGCAAGGTCAGTGCTTATTATCACCTCATTTGGCAAGTTTCACAGCTTGAAAATGCTTCTTGTAGCCAATGAAAGCTGCATATTTTTGCCTATTCTTCCTCCAAAAGGCTTCATGTTCTGCAAGATTATTGCACCTGCTGCTCTTTTGAGGTCCTGTGAGAGCTGTGGCAAGACTTTCAGCTAATTCATTTATTCCATTTTCCCTCTACTTGTGAAACATTCCCTGTCACTGGCTGCAAAACAAGCCTAAAGCATGATGGATTCACCGCTGAGCTTAACAGCTGTAGAGCCATTTGCTTCATAAAATTCTGCACCCTTTTCTTTTTTATACGTACACACTATTTCTCCATGCAGCCAAGAAGTTCTGCTTTGTCTTCATCAGTTTACACGACTTGTTTCCAAAATGCATTGTGCTCAGACTAACCACGGCCCTGCAGCACTAGAAATGTTCAGGGCAACAGAAAAGCCCCTCTCCTCTCCCAGAGCTGGTGAAGTCATCAACTTTGCACAGTGGTTTATATCTGGAACTTTCAAGGACGTCTGTGTTCTTTAAGGTTGGGCCATTTGGCAGATGTTTGTTCTGGTACTTTCTGTACGTTTGTCTGTTGGAGAGGTTTACGTTTCTGACATGGTCTGACTACGGCGACTCCCACCCCTGGAGATATCATCCAATAAGTATGAAATCCTGTTCAACTAATTATCCAATGAAAATGTGTACATCTGGTTCAGGTTGACGATGTCTGCTCCGTCCAGCTTGATTCTGATGAGGACACAATAAGGATGTAACAATCGTCTGTTTGCACAATTTACAGGCTGTGATTCGTCAGTGTGCTCCAGTCCACTCTTGTCCTCTGAGTGTTCCCAAAAAAGCATCAGACTTGCTCAGATGTTTATTTGCAATCCTCTGACACAGAAAAGGATGCTGGGAAAGTTTTCTTCTGATGACCCATGACAGTCATATTTGTGGAGGTGTCACTGCACGGTCAAACAAGAGTTTAAACTATACAGGCAGTTCTCTAAGAAACTTCTCTTGGTCTTGCAGACCTTAACTTTCCCTCCACTGTTCCTGTTGACTGCCATTTCTTAATTACATTTTCACTGAGGAAATGGCTACCTGAAAACCATTTCCTTATCTTCTTAAAGCCTCTCTTGCTTTGGGGGACATTTTAATGTGCAGCTCAAGCGTTGAGGAGTATTTGATTTGAAATTTGCATCACCTGGCCTTTCCTAATGATGATTGTGAACAAGCCACAGCCCTGACAAGCTAATTGAAGTGTGAGATCTTGATAAAGGAGCTCAAATGTGCTGGTGCCCAAACTTTTGTATGATGCTCCCCCACTCTAAAAATTGTACAAAACAAAATTGTTGTTTAAAATGTTGAGTTTTATCTTTAATTTGACCCCCTTTGGAGTTCAAATAATCTTCTACTAACTCAAAAATCCACAATAACAAAGTGCATGTAATGAACATGAGTTAAGTGAAAGTTGAAAATTTACATTGAATTTGTTTGAAAGGATTAATCTTTGGGGTATTTTCAGTGTGACCACTAGATGGCACTACTAACTCTTTCTGATTGTTTACCTGGAAAAACCTAAATAGTGAAAGTTAAATATCTCTTTAAAACACACCAGTAAACACCCAAACATGGTAAAGTTTCTCGCTGAAAGTGAAACTATTAGCATATGCTTTTGATAGGTTTTAATTCTCAAGCTTTGGCTAAACCGACATGAAATCAGTGGGTGACCTACTTACATGTGCTTGGTATTCTGTCCAGACTCCCTCATTTCCCATGAACTCCCACTTGTAGCCTCCATCAGTGAGCTGGGAGGAGGAGGAGGCTGTGGGCAGGACCGGTGTGGAGTGAAGGCTGCAGACACATCAAACGTGGACATGAAACCAACTCATGCAAGCTTCTGGAGGAAAAAAATATTTCTCTAAAGGAGGTTCTATAAAGATTTCTGTATCAAACTGAGGCTTCGTCTTCGTGTTTTCAAAAGACTAAAGAGTATTTGCTTCACATGAAAACATTTGCTCGAGGGAAGAAGAAGAAACAGTCTTACCTCTCTGTGTTGGAAGCGAGTAGTTTTGGACGTCTGCGTACGTTCCTGCTCAAGCCAGTGATGAGGTTTGTTTGGGTCATGGCTGCAAAGTAAAGACCATCAGTTAGATTCAGCCGCATGGAGAAATAATGTGAAATTAACAAGCTCATACACACAATTCAAATTAAATACCACATACTAGAGAAGTCAAGTGAGTATCCCGTAGAGCCCACTGTGAAATTGAAGGTTCCCTGAGGGTTTACACTGAACGTAAGTTCAACATCTCTGCTGCTGATTGATGAGGACAACATGGCAGAACCCTGAAAAACCCGGAAGAGATGAGACATCCAGGGAGTGAGAACACTGAAAATCAGATTGACTAAAGGGAATGCAATGTGTTGATCAGAAAACAACCTCCTGCTCAACAAAACTAAGAAGACGCACTTGTTAAGTAAACTTAAGGAGGCTAAAACCCCCAAGTTCTAGTTAACGGAACAGATAAGCAATAAACATCCTTATTGGAAAACATCATAAACCAGTATAGGGCCCGGAGATGACTGATGTCTTCCTCCACAGTCCACCATGAAAATACTTTTATTACTTGATTCTTTATTCATTCACTTTCTTTTTTTGTGAGAAGCACAAAGGGATCTGTAATTTCATTCATTTCCTCACCTGGGTTCCATATTCACGCCACAGCTGGTCGTCTCTGAAGTACCAGCCGATGTCTTCCGTCTGGCCCTGAGGCAGGAAGCTCAGTCTCTGCACCCTCAGAGCTGCATCAGTGGTCTGTAACTGATCAAAGTCTATGAACACCTGCCTGGGGAAACACAAATACGTCAGTTTAACAGATGCTCTGTTGAAAGATTATTGGGGTAGTGTATTTATCGGTTGTTATCATCCTAACATTGTCATTGTCTCAACAGCTTTAGTTGTAGTTTTATACAGCAACCAAGAAAACTCCTCCCCCCAAAAAAACCCATTGCTTGCTCTTCGGCTCTAAGCTGCCAGATTAAACCTTCTAAAATGTATGGAAAGAACAGTGATAAATATTGGGAGCACATTCTTTGGTCAGATGAGGTCAAGATAAATTTCTTTAGCTCAGATCTGATGTAGCATGTTTACACAACTACCACAATGAATGCATGGTCCTGATAGTGAAGCATGGAGGTAGAAGGGTGATGATAGGAGGCTGCATGAGTGTAGAAGTGTTGGGCAGATGACGTTTAGAGATGCCACCATGAATGTCTAAGTACATACTGGCTGACTAGACGACTCCAGTCTGCAAAAGCTTAACACAAGAGGAATAGTCCAACATGCAAACCATCCAGAACACTCTACGACCTGGTCAAGTGTGTTGAACCTAATAATACATCTTTGAGGTAAACTGAAGGGAAAGGTAGAGCAACACAACCCTCCAGCAAAGAGCAGCAGAAAAACAGCCCCAAAAATATGACAGAGCATCTCTCCAGAAATGTGTTGCACACTGATATCCTCCACGCTGAGGATTGAGTCTTACAAAATGGACACAACAAGTTTTGTACAAATGATCTGAATTTCATTCAAATAAAACTGACTTTGGCTGCATTTAGTTCCTACTGTAGAGGGAGAAGTCATATATAGTAAATTTAAACTGTTGATTTTTAACTTTACATCACAGCAAATGATCTACTTGTCAACTTGGATTATAATACAATTATTGAGAGGTGATACAAAAAAGTGTGATGTTGCACAAGAGTGTATTGGCTTCTGTTGTATACTGTAAGTCTCCAGGTGTGTGTGATATTTTGTCATTCATCTACTTCCACATAAGAACTACATTGTTGATGATTGTCAGACAAATGAATCCTTTTCAGGGAAAGTTAAGCACCAACTCTAAGTTCCTTAAGATTAGGAGGATAAAACCAGAACACTCACTGACCCGTGGTTTGTGTTGATGGTGATCCCTTTGGCTCCAGGTTGGCAGTAGTGGGTCTCGATGACGTGGTCGTTTTCTATTGGCAGCCACTGATGACCAACGAGCAGCTGCCACCCGTAATACTTCCCACTGACTGTGAAATATAACAATATGTGATGATGTCAGACTAAATGAGAGAGAATCAGCTAAAAGACTAAAAACATGTAATTAGTGACACTATTACTGTAGCAGGAGTTTAAACATGTCATGCTGTACAGACCTGGAGTCTCCTGCACAAAGTCTGTCACCTCTTCACTTTCCTACAAACAACACAATCACAGATCAAGCAAAACCTTTAACACACTCCCTGTCGAGCAGCTTTCTGTAGCTCAGATTGATTCAACACACTTACCATCACGTGAGAAAAATACACTGTAACAAGAGCAAAAAGGCAGATTAACCAAGAAGCAATAATCAGCAAACTTGAGTTTTTAATTTAACGGTATACAGTTTTACTAAAGCTACTTACTCTTGCGACACAGAAATCTGTTTTCATTTCACATAAACACTTTCACTTTCTATTCCGGGCTGACAGTTGCAGATCAGAGCGCATGGGCGGGTTCAGGGGAGGGCACAGCACAGAGGAGTGTCTGTGTGTGGGATAAATCTGAAAAAATAATGTTTAGAAAGGTTGAACGGTTGTTTCAAAAAGTGTGATTTTAATAAACTTGATTTGATACTAAAAGCCAAAATCATGTTTGTAGATTTCCCCCTTTTTCAGCCTAAATATATCAACCCTTCTGTAGTGGCAATTTTTCAACATCCTAATGTCCTTTAATTGCTGTTACTGCACAGGTGGAGCAGGAGTGAACAGAATTTACACTCCATATACTTGCTGTTTAGTAGATGGTTTATTTGATGATATGCAAAGATGAACATACAGTGGTTTTCCTTTGGTGAATTTGATATATATCCGTGCTGGTCTGATGCTGGTCTGATAAGAACTGTGTGCCCTCCCCCTATCTGTGCCTTCCTCTTCCTCTTTCTTTTCGATTTCGACTGCTCAAACACCGACTGAGTTGACAAAGGTGCTGCAGGTGTCATAAGACAGGCAACAACAACAACAAAAGTACAATGAAGGAAGATAGAAACAGGATCAAACTTGCAAAATAGTAATAAAACACCAACAAAAAAAAAAGCCCACAAAAAACAAGACAAGCTGGACAACAGTTTGTACAATCAACATATAAAATACATATTAAAAAAAAATTGTACAATCGAGCAAACTAAGATGTTTCTTTCAAATGTAAATGGAAGAGGTACATTTACTAGAAGGAAGGAGGCTGTTCTAAAACTTTGGAGCTGTGACCATAAAGGTATGATCTCCTTTATCCATCAGCACCAAAGACAAAATAATAACAGTTCTGATAACTGATTGTCTCAGAAAAACAATACAACACAGTGGATATATTTTTAATTTCATCTTTTTTTTATTTTTCAGCAAGCCATGATCTGTGTCACTTGTTGTAGATCTTTGGGTCAAAGCAGAATGCATCATTATGAAGCAGAACAAACCATAAAACAGTTTACACTTAAGGCAGTTTGCATGTGTGAAACAGAAAATGTAAAAAAACCCAAATGTACAAAATAGTCTTTAATTAGCATTACCCAATTCTGCTCCATCTAATTCTATTTCATCATAGGAGGCAGTGTGATATCAAACATCCTGTCTCATCATTTCAGGAGTGTTTGGCCTGTAGTTTATTTCCTTTCTCCCATTTTGCAATCAAAATAACTGCATCCCTCTAGTATGGCAGTGTACAGTAAGTGACGTGAGACAAATTAAACTAAAAACCACAGTGATTACAGTTGCTAGGAGGACCTGAAACAACACTTCTGCAAAAGGCACCTTGGTACAAGATTGTCCGGCAGCATTTAAAGTCTTAAGAGAGAGTCAGGAGTACCCTGAATTCCTTTCTAATGTAAACACAGTAGTTTATTTCAGATAATGAGACTAAAATAAATACAAAAAATATTCTCCAAGCACCCAAAACAAACACATCTGAATACTATTGCATCAATGGAGCACTTTAAATCTTCCTGAAGCGGTGGAATCATCTTTCATGCTCACACCAGCACACGTCTGATTCGGCGCGTGCGGTTGGTCTTGAGGTTGATCTGGGTCATTGCTGCAGAAAATCATAATAAAAGACACAAAAACAACAAAATTAATGTTAATTAGTGTTACAGTGCACTGCTAGATGAGTTCCTTCCTTTCTTCTGTGCTGTATTTTCTCTACAATGCTTAAATTTACAACTCATGTATTCCTCGTAAAAACAAAGACAATCGTTCTTTTAAATGGATGGAGCTGGCATTTTAGGAAACTTGTTATATGTCCATCCATCTGTATGCTAAATATGAAACTACATCCAGCTGCTTGTGTCTTAGCTTAGCATAAGGTTAGCATACAGCTAAACATGTGTAAAGAATAAAGCTTCCAGTGTCAAATAACTACTAAATTCATGTTTATTTGGGGTTAAATGGAGAAGTTCTTCATGCAAATTTGTCAACTGTTAAATTAATTTACTATTTTGATGATCGATAATCGGTTTATGTAATTTTAAAAAATAAAAAAGTCTAAATTCTCTGATTCTAGCCTTTAAAATGTGAATATTTTCTTGTTTTCTTTGTTTTGTTTGACTCCTTTATGACAGTAAACTGAATATCTTTAGGCTGTGGATAAAACAAGACATTCAACTACAACATCTTGGGCTTTGATCGACGTTTTTCAACATTTCTTGACATCCTTTAGAACAAGCAACTAATTAATTAATTAAGAAAATAATAGACAGATTGATGAACGATTATAATAATTGTCAGTTGCAGCCCAACTTGAAAGCAGCAGCTGCTTATGACTTTGACACAACTGACTAAATCAGTACAAACTCATACACTTCTTTCAAGGGAACCTTTGATTGAATCATTTGGAAATGATGGACCAATTAAAACTTTGTCTTATCCCAGAATAAACAACAAAACTCCACCTCCAAAGTCCAGCTTGTAGGAGTGTCCCTTCACTGTGAAGGTCATGCTGTCACGAGGGTTTTGCTGGTATTTCTTCTCGATGCTGTCGCTGGTTATCGAGCATTCGCTCTGAGTGCCGCTCTGCAGAAACAAAACCGTTCAGCTGTCAGAGTTTATCTCAGCCCTAGAACTCAGACATGAATGATGCCTGTCAGATAGACGTAACATCGATCCACAGGTGACGTACCCTGTGTTTGAACTCGTGCCACGCTCCGCTGTCTCCCTCAAACTGCCACACAGGTTTGGAGCCCAACGTCAGATTCTGGATGGCTGCGGCTGCTTGAGAAACACTGTAACGACAACATGACATTTCCATGACATTCACAGAGAGTTTGATGAGCAGATCAACATCACTCTCACGTCTGCGCTGTAACGCAGCTCCATCCAGAACGAGCATAGAATAGAATAGAATAGAATACTTTATTGATCCCCCACAGCAGCATCCAAAAATATAGAAAGTACAAGAAAATAACAATAATTAAGTAATATGCATCCCCGGTGTCCTCACACAGCACGTCCAAGGCCCCACCGTCTCCGGTTGGGCAGTCCACATACTGGCTGAATGTGGGGAGAGCGGCAGAGAGCGACGTATGATTAAAGTCTCCTGAGATGATGATCAGAGACTGAGGGTGTGGTGTTTGCAGCTGGGACACTGAACTATGGATGTGTTCACAGGCTGCAGCAGCATCAGCCGAGGGGGGGATGTAAACTGTAATCACCAGGATGTGAGAAAACTCCCTCGGAAGGTAAAACGGCTGCAAACCAGCAGTTCAACATCCTTCGTGCAGCGCCGCTCTTTCACGCTAACGTGCCAACATTACACCAGCTCTCATTCACATGCATAGCGATTCCCCCGCCTTTCTTTATTTATATCATAATAGGATGCTAATTAAAAACAACCATTAGAAACTCATGACTGTGAAATGTTAACCCAATAAAATGACTTAGAACGTCTATTCAAACAGTGGTTCTTCCATTGCTCTGGGAACAATGGTTTGGATGGGGGAGCTGAAATATTTCAATGTGTATTTTAATAGGAGCCTTGGCCCTCTTATATTGAGTATAGACCCAGACAAGAGGAAACAAGTCTAAAAATGACAATTATCCCATTCTCTACGGTTTAGGACGGGTTGTAACCCACACTGCCTCTTGGACAGGGGATGCAGTTGCCAGGCAACCAGTTAAGGGAACGACACAGCCAATAAATGTTCACATTCAGAATTTGGACACACAAATAAAATGGCACTGTGGTACACTTTATACCAAGCAAGCATGACATAGTGTGTCCTAGTGTTTATTCTCTGCAAAGCTAAGCTAAGCTAAGCTAAGCTAAGCTAACTGGCTGCTGGCACCTTCATAGCCAATATTCATTTTATATTACAGACAGGACAGAGGTATTGACCTTCTAATCAATATCTTAGCAAGAAAAGGAATTAGTGTTTTCCCAAAATACCAAACTGTTTTTTTAAGCCTCTGAATCCTAAACAGTTTCTGTTCCTGTCACATTTTTATTCACTGTGGGATCAGTTTGTGCTGCAACATGAAGCCCTGGTTCATTGTTTGCACCAGGAAGTGAAGAGTTTTTACTATTTATTTTTTCTTTCTTTCTAAAAATTATATGAAATTAAAATGATCCACTGAAAAAAATTCTCCTTTAACTTAATCATGTTTAAGCACATGTTCTACCATGCCTAGAAAAATGATTCATGTTTTTTATTATTCATGTTTTTAGATTATTTAGATAAGTGGGACTCACTGTGGCCGTGCTTGTTGCTGTCGGTATTCTGGTCGACGTGTTACTTTCCTCTTTTTTTTGCCCACCTGTCGCATTTCTAACAAAAGTCAAAACAGAACAACAAGGTTACAGAAGAAACCAGAAATGTTCAACAAACAAAATTAAGCTGTAAACATTCTCATTGGATGTGATGAGTGAGTCACCTCTGAATTTAATCTCATAGGTCTCAGCACCAATGTTGAACGTAAAAGAGCTTGTCGGGTTACTCTGGAACTTCTTCTCTATGTCAGAGCTGTTCACAGGACCGGGGTTCCCCTTTGAATCCTGGCCAAAAAAAAGAGTTAAAAATCATGGATAAACTCACAAGGAAGGGAAACAAATCTTGAGAGTTTTGGTTAATCAGTCATATTTAAACTCAAACACAGATGCAGTTTGTGTTTTACCTTTGCTCCGTACTTCATCCACTTTCGCTGTAAGGTGCAGTACCAGGTCCACACGGTGTTACCATCATCCAAACGTCTCACTTTCAGCCTCTTTCCATAAACTCTCATTTTGTTAAAATCTACACTCACTGCCCTGCAGACAGACAGAAAGATGCATCATGTACTTGATCTTCTCCCATCTAAGTTTAACCCTCTGAACCTCAAAATCTGCTGGTGGGTTTGAAAGACGTGCTTTTTTTTTTTTTTTTAAATCACTAAAATTACATAATTGATTCGTCAGAAACTGCATAAACACAAAGAATCATCTGATTTTCAACTTTCTCAGCTTGAACGTATCATGTGGCAGGTGGTCCTGTCTGGAAACAAAACCAAATCTAAGTTTGAAATTGTGATAACTCTTCAGAATAACTATATTCGATGTGATAAATTGTTTTTCGAACCAAAAATCTGTCGTCCTCAGCACAACTGAGAAGCCATCAGCTGCAAGGAACAGTCATATGACAATTATCAACCGTATTGCAGGCAGTGTTTACACAGAGATGAGACTTCTGGAAGGAAATATAAAAATAATAGCATTAAAATATCTACAGTCTGTGGTTTTACCACTATTGGTAACACTTGTGGGCACCCTGAAATATTTTGTACAAGTTGATTCCAAGGTTTGTCGTGAAAGTAAATAATTAAGGAAATGCAACTTCCTTCTACTTCTAGTCATAGTTGTGCCGTTTTCATAGACGTGTAGGATTTTATATTGCAGTGAAAATGAGCTCACAGTGAGTAAAAATGTTACAGGAGCAGAAAACGCCCAAAGGTCAGGTGCTTTTCATCATCATTGTGTAGCTTGCAATTAAAAAAAACAGCTGCACAGATAAAGCTTCACATTCTTACTTACTGCCTAATAATTACACATACTTCCAGCTCTTACCCGTATGGTGTGTTGTAGATTTTGATGCTTTTGGTGTGGGGCAGCGAGTACTGGGCCTCCAGAACGTGATCGTTGTCAACGTCCTTCCAGCCAGTTCCATCATTTAACTGCCACTGATAGAATCGACCATCAGTGAGTTTTGGGCCTGGTTTAAAAAAATAAAAAATAAAAAAATGTGGTGAAGAAACGGGAACTTTTAACAGCTAAATAGTCAGACAGTTGGTGGAGACCAAAACAGAGCAAGAAGGAGAAAGGATTTTGTTATAAAGTTACTCCACGTTTTCTGAATCTGTTAACAGTCAAGAGGCCGTAATGTCACATAGTTACCACACTGTTGCACTGTTCACAAGTTTGTCAGCTTTTGTATGTACGCTATTTTGTTTTATAAATTTCAAGTCTTGAATCTCTAAATAACATTTGTTTTAACAAAGACAGGCAACATTTCATGAGGTACAATAACCTTAAGCTGTAAGAAAAATTCTCTTGGAAGTCAAACAACTTGTTGAATCCTAAAACAGTGATATTACGTAAGATTAGTTTATATTGACAAAAATCCCTAAATTTGTCTTGAGCAGACTTTACACTCTGAAAATCTTGAAACAATCTCTATGCTTAGATCTTCAGGGGCAAATGTTCATATGATATATGAAATGGAAGAACTCACAGGAAAAGCACTGTAGATCAACACTGTTATTGATATGCTTAATCAAGCAAAAACATGAAATAAACAGCTCTTGATTCATTGATTTTTTTTCTCTCCTTACCACTAGATTGATCCAAGGCCCTGCTGCTTGCACCAGAAGACCGTCTTCCTCCACTTTTATCGTGACTTAGCTTACATTTATTCCCGTAGCGACAAGATCCCTTCAGATAATACTTGCAGACGTGCAGGTACTTGCACCTGCCTCTGTCCTTGCAGCCACTACCGTTGTAATACTTGCAGGGCTCCTTTGAAGAAACCTTAAAACAACAACATATAAGATTTTTTTCATCATTAGAGGGGGTACAAATAGGTATAAAGCCAGTTTAATGGATGAATCATGATGGAAATGACAATAATCTCCTTTGGTGTAAACTGGTTTTCTCTTGGCTTTAGATGTGATTAAAGCTGCAAACAAACCTGAAGGTCAGCTTCTGAATCTGAAGATCCGTCACTGTCAGACTCTTCACTGACATCAGATTCACTCTCAGAAAAGCTTTCCTCGTCAGACTCTGAAAAAAAGCCCAATACACATAAATAAAGAGACATAAGATATGTTTGCATGTTTAGCTGGTTACTGAAGATACTCAGTTTGAAATACAGATTACTCAATATGATATTTAGCCTAGAAGAGTGAGTGGACTTCACAAACACATATGTACCATGCAAGACGCAACAGAATGCAACATGAATGTGGGCTTTATGGTATTTGGACACATACTTTTGACCCCTTATTCGCTAGTAGGTAAATATAATACAAGCAGTGACAACACAATGGACAACACAATGGTGTACTTCCAACTTTGTGGCAACAGTTACGGGATCATAACAATGTCCCTGTACTCAAGGTGACATCCATAAAGAAACAGTCCTTCCTGTTTGTTTTGGCATGGAGCCCTGATCTCATCTTCAGATGCCAACTGGACTTTAACAACATTACACTGATACTCTCAAAGTTCAAACATTTACAACCAGGGTTGTACGGGAAACCTTCACACAACAGTTGAGGCTGTTACACATATGTAACAGTGTTTGGAAATAAACATGAAAAGGTGTCCACATAATTAGTGATTTAATGTATGTGAGATATTTGTTGTTGACAAAAGAACAACAACATGCATCATCTTTACTCTTAATTAACACAACATATGAGTTAAAAACTGAATGTTCTGTAAGGATTTTTTGCTTGTAAAGTGACAGAATTTCCTTATTACTTGTAGTAAACCTGTGAGGAGGACCTTTCTGCTGCAGCCTGACAGACTGACCTGTGGCATCATCTGTTATATTATGTTGCAAATACTTTTCTGTAGTGATTTATACTCAATAAGACCTATTACATACACAATTCAAGTTAACTTTTCTATATAATAAAGGGTCATATTCTTTCTAGTATGTTTAGAAACACAAAGTTTCGGTGCAGATTTATAATCCAAATGCATGTTTATATGAAGATCTGCTGCCCCCTGCTGGCTGATTAAATCACAGGCTGTGAGGTCAGAATCTACATGCTAAAAAACAAAGAAAAAGCTCAATAAAGCCTCGACTTGAATCACTTTAAATACAAATAAAGCATTTTTTTTTGACAATCTAGACTTTTTGGTTATGTATGCTTTGCACGGTGAGCTTAATAAAAAACGAAACCAAAACTTTAGGTTTCCATTTCTTACAAATCTGTGTTTCCCTCAAAAAGTTCAGACTTGAATAATTTCCGCAGTTTTGCTTCTGATATGGCAAATATCAGCAATGAGTTGGTTTGATTCTAAGATCTAATAACTTTGCAGGAGAGATAACAGTAGATCTATCGTGGACTACAAATGACTGCTGTCGAAGAAACTACACACAGTCTATGCAGTAAACAAACAAACAAATAAAAAACAAAAGATAACACCTTATTAACAGGCTACAGAAACAGTACTACATGAATGCTCATAACGTTTAAAGGCTACTTACGACAGACAGACGCCATAGCTCAGTCTGAAGAACACTTTCGTTTTCATCACCTGCATTTTACTATTATGAAAAAAAAATAACAAGCCACACCCCACATCCACGCGTGTTGTTTACCATATGAAAAGAGATTTAAGGCCGAGTCTGAAGAAATGATGTGGT
>NW_007577867.1:626662-628115 GCF_000690725.1 Stegastes partitus | reverse complement strand
AATAATAATAATAATAATAATAAGATTGTTTCATGACACGTAACTAATTTCCGATTCAAACAAAGTGGCCATGTCAATAAATAAATAATTAAATAAATAAATACTCAATGAGGTGAATAATGATATTACTATTAACAGTGAATGTTTTCTTAATATTTATTTATTAAAATAATCATTAATAAAAAAGATTTTAAAAACGCAAACAATATTTTCTTTTTGAAAAAGCAAAGCAAAGAATTTGATAACTTGTTGAAGCAGAAACGTAATAATCATTATCATACATGTGCATATTTAAAGAACAATGCTTAAGGTCACGTAAACGTTTTATCTTAAAAATTATTAGCTTATGAAAAAGTGCATTTTCATCTTAAAGTATAAACTGCCGAAAAATACAAATATTCAAGTGCAGTACAATCACCTCAAATTGTACCTGGGCCGATTTTTTTTGAATATAGGATCTTGGTTACTCAACTTTTTTCTTGATTATTTCTATTTTAGTCTGTTTTGTTTTATGTATTAATATATATAGATATTTTATCCTGGCAAATATTATGTCTGCTTGTTGGTCGATTGTAATTAAACTTATTTTATTTTACAATTAAATAGAATTATAATTTAAAAAAAGTTTAGGGTGAGTTTATTTTACTACTGAGCAGCCACAGCGCTGGATGAGTGAGCTGATCCTGCTCTTTTTAAGCAGTAGAAGAAGAACGAGGGTCCCTCTGGAGGCGGATCTCCTCAGCAGCGTGTCTGAGCTGCACAGTGCTCTGGCTGTACCTCATTATCAATCTGCTACAGGAAGAAAAACGCTCTGCTTTGTTTGTGTTATTTTAAACCAATCACAGTCATACTTGGTGGCGCTACGTGCCGGATACTGTCCTGCAAAATAGTGCCCTGGGGGAACTTCTTTTGATGGAACCTGCAAGGAGAAATAAACTTTTTCCAACATCGGTCGGCAAAGAAGCAAGGAAGTCCCTGTTACACATCACAATTATAGACATATTCTCTGTTTACAACAGTTCACCAAAATGTTGGTTTTAGTGGTCCGGAGGTTTTGTTGTTGTTTCCCGTAGCGGAAGGGAATTTAAAACGGTGACACATGTACCGGAAAAGGAAGCGGCATCCGGGGGACTGTGACAGTTTAAAGGAGGAAGTAGTGAGTAGTCTTTTCCTTCGAAGGATGCTTCCTAAAAAGAGTGAAACGAAGGACAGAAAATAGAAAAAAAAAATGGAGCACATAGATCACGCTTACACCAACAGCACTTGCGACAAACCTTGCTCCGCGGAGTTCACTCATAAAAGTAAGACAAGACGAAAGAAAATGTTGAAGGAAGCTAAGCTTGAGTTAGCTTGGGCTGACAGCAAGTGCACTTGACACAAGTGCAACAAGCGCGCTGCCGTCACTGGGACTTTAAAGTGAATGTCAGTCAGGGAGCCAACGCTGTTTTCGGGT